>NC_081411.1:845484981-845785759 GCF_030272615.1 Cryptomeria japonica | reverse complement strand
CAGAATAATTCTCATAAGACATACAAACAATGTTGTAGGAACCATCTCGGCTACTCTAATCACTTGCGGATATCATGAAGTAGCGTAGGAACCTGATATATATAAATAAATGAATAACCCACAAATCAACCAAGTATTTGATAGCTTAAACAAAATTTTCTTGTCAAAGAAAAAGTCATCTTGTCTTTGTTTTGGTAAGGAAGGATGCATCCTTGTTAAGGCAGTTGGTGTGTTGATGTTGATTGTTGGGTTGATGTGATAAGTGGTCATCATTTGAGTATTTCACAATATTTGTTTGGTATCTACTTTGAAAAATGTATGTACACGGTGTTACCATGTTTTTGATTGATTTTGATGTTTTCGAAATGTTTTTGGATTTTGTGAGATAATTTTTCAATGTTTTTGGATTTTGTGAGATAGCTTTGAATGTTTTTGGATTTTGTGAGATAGTTTTGAATGAAGAACTCAATGAATCACAAAATAATGTAGAATCGTCTTCCATCAATGAGATTAAGGGCATTGCCCCCAGTTTAGATATGACTATGAAAAAGCGGGATGCGAGATGCATAAAGGACTATCCTTGATTGCAGATCAATAACAAGCCATGGTTTGGACGGATGGATGAATGGATGAAATGAATGTGATTGCAACAAGTCTGAAAGACAATGGAGTCATAGCCATTATGAGTGGTGCCTATTTTCCAGGTTTTCACCATCGCACTTACCCAAGGTGCCACCGGAGTGGTTGTTCACCGTTTGGATGCATGCTTTTTCTTTACTATTTTGATGTTTTTTGTATTTTCTTCAAGACATTTATCTGAATGTTTTTGGTGTTTTTTCCAGTATGTAGGGGAGCCTGATGCTCTGTGTAGCTTATGTATTAAATCTTTTGAGGTGCATGTTGTTGATTGGATCTGCTAGCGGTTCTCCTTTTGAAGTAGCCAACTGATATGCCCTAGACCCAAATACAATAGTGATAACATATGGACCCAACTAGTTTGATTCAAACTCTCCCTGAAGTTCTCTGTTTGGTTGGTTATGAGGATTCTCTCAAAGAACAAGATCACCTACCTCAAATGTATGAGGTCTAACTCGATGATTATAGCTTCTGCTCATGCACTGCCGGTAAGCTTTGAGGTGATTGTATGCAGCTTGTCATTTCTCATCAAGTATCTCTAAGTCTTGAATACGTGAGACTCAGTATGCTTCATCATCTATGAGATTATGAAAGGAAACCTGTAGTGATGGTATCTTGACCTCAATAGGTAAGATAGCTTTAGCACCATAGACCAGCGAGTAGGGAGTTGCACCTATAGGGGTTCAAATGCTAGTTTGGTATGTCCATAGTGTTGGATTCAATTGAACATGCCAATCACGACCGACGTCATTGACTGTCTTCTTGAGGATTCTTAATATGTTTTGTTTGATGCTTCAGCCTTACCATTGCCTTGTGGGTAATAGGGAGTGGAAAAGCGGTGTTGGATGTGAAATTTCTCACAGAGTTCACGGACATCCTGATTCTTGAAAGAAAGACCGTTATCTGTGATGATGGACATGGGTACACCATACTGACAGATGATCTAATTAAGGATGAATGAGGCGATCTACTTGCCAGTGACTTGGGTAAGTGGAACAACTTCGATCCACTTTGTGAAGTATTTGGTGGTGGTAATAATGAATTTGTTGTCGTTGGATGAAGATGGATGGATTTTATCCACAAGGTCAAGGCCCCATTGACAAAAAGGCCATGGTGTTGTAATTGGTTGCAATTCCTATGCTGGTACATGTATCAGGTCTCCATGAACTTGACATTTCTTGTACTTTCTAACAAAGTAGTAGGAGTCTTTTTCCATGGATGGCCAATAGTATCCAGTGCATAGGAGTTTCTTGGCTAGTGATGGACCACTTGCATGAGTTCCACAAATTCCTTCATGTACCTCTTCCAAGGCCTTTTTTTATCTCATCCTGTTCTAGACATTGAAGGAGAGTACCATCAAGACTGCGTCAGTATAGGGTTTCAGCAATAATGGTATATCAAGCGGTTTGGTGAATGAAGGTTTTACGTTGGTTATTCGATTGGTTAGCAGGAAGGGTGTGATCACGGAGGTAGGTGTAGAACTCACCGTACCATGGGGATTCAGAACCGATAAGGTGACATATCATCATAGATTTGGGGATATCATAAGCGAGAATCCAAAGTTGTTCGACCAAGAACTCGTAGCATGTTAAATTATGTGGAAGATCTAGGAGAGATGCAATGGTAGCCATAGCATCAGCAACTCAATTTTGATCTCTGAGTATCTGCTCAAAGGTGATAGTAGTGAATGATTTTTTTAATTTGTCTACCATTTGTTTGTACAGCATGAGTTTGTCATCCTTGATCTGATATTCATCTGTTTCTTCTCGAATGACCAATTGGGAGTTGCCATATACTTGTAGTTCTTGTAACTTCCATTGTATGGCTAGCCTAAGTCCTATGATCAAGGCCTCATATTCATCTATGTTGTTTGTGCATGGAAATGTGAGCCTATAAGACTTCGGGATGTTGTCACCTTGAGGTGTGATAAATAGAATGCCCCCCCCTGAGCCATGCCTAGTGTATGAACCATCAAAGTATAGTTTCCATGGTTATGCTATTGTGATCATGAATATCTCTTCATCTAGAAAATTGGAAATGAGAGGATGATCGCCTATGAGGGGAGCATCAGCCAACTGATCTACAATAACTTGACCCTTAATAGCCTTACGGTCCACATACTCGATGTCAAATTTACTGAGAATCATCACCCATTTGGCCAAGTGGCCTGTCAATGCTGCTTTGTTGAGTAAGTATTTGAGTGGATCATTTTTTGCAATTACTTGTACTTTATGTGTCAAAAGATAGTGCCTTAGTTTAGTAGCTGCCAAGATTATTGCTAGGCAAGCTCTCTTAATAGGTGTGTAATTGAGTTCATAGCCAACTAGTGTGCGAGAGATGTAGTAAACAACATACTCTTTCCCTTCTACATTGTGTTGTGCCAATAGTACACCTAATGTTGTATTTGTTGTTGAGATATAGAGTAATAAAGGCCTACTTGGATCTGGTGGAATCAACAATGGTGTATTCATGAGATAGTCTTTAAGCATCTCGAATGCTTGCTGGCATCTGGTGTCCCACTAAAAGTGGATGTTTTTGTGTAACAGGTTTGTAAAGGGGTGACACTTATCTGCTAGTTGTACAATGAATCTTCTAATGGATTGAAGTCATCCTTGTAATGTCCTTACCTGACTAATATTCTTGGGAGGTGGCATGTCCATGATTGCTTTGACCTTTGCAGGATCGACCTCAATGCCTTTGCTCGAGACAATGTATCCTAGAAGCTTCCTAGAGGTTACTCCTAAGACACATTTCTTTGGGTTGAGTCGAACATGATATTGTTCCAGTCTATCAAATATTTTAACTAATATGTCCAAATGACCTTCTCTTGTGAGTGATTTTGCCAATAAGTCATTAGCATAATCTTCCATTATAGTATGCATCATGTCATGGAAGATGGTGGTCATTGCTCGTTCATAGGTCACTCCTACATTCTTTAGACCAAAAGGCATTACATTCCAGCAGTATGTTCCCCATGGACATGTGAATGTCATCTTATGTTGATCCTCTGGTGCGATCTTTATCTAATTGTACCCTGAAATCCATCCATGAGTGAAAGAATGGTATGTCCTGCTGTTAGGTCCACTATTATGTCAATATTTGGTAGGGAGAAGTCATCTTTAGGATATGCTTTGTTCAGATCTCTGAAGTCAGTACAGATACAGATGCCCCCATTTGGTTTGCCGATAGGCAGAATATTGGATATCCAATCCGCATAATCAATTGGTCGAATAAAACCAACATCTAGGAGTTTCTTAAGTTCTGCTTTGACTAGTACTGCAATCTGAGGATGCATCTAACAAAGCTTTTGTTTGATAGGTTTGGCTCCTTCTGCGATGGTGAGGCGATGCATGACCAATTTAGGATCAAGCCTAGGTGAAGTTGATTTGATGCTTCTGGAAGAACTCTACAAACTTAGGTTGTTCCTTTGGAGTTAAAAGAGATGCCATATGTATGTGGTGAGGAGTTTCAGGAGTCCCCACGTTGTATTCTTTTGTCTCTTCAATGAGAATTCTTGATCATTCGTGTTGTGTACTATAGGGGAGAATGTCCAACCTTTCATCCTCAGGTGTGTCAAAGAGGTTTTCACCATTGGATACGCTCTTTCTGTTTAATTTTGCAGGATACAACAGTGCCACAGTGTGGTTTTCACTGAAAGATCCATGTTTTATTGTTATATTTTTGTAGCTGAAAGGTTTAGCACCTACCCCAAAGTATGTTGCATTGTTAAGTTCTATGGCGAATCTAGCTTTGTGATCCCCACTTGGTATGTTATCCCGTAGTTCCAAAAAGTCAATGATCACCTCATCATTTTGGAAATGGTCAAGACATGGGGGATTAGGTTTGTTCCATTTGATGAGTTCAGGATGGATAATGGGCATTACTTCATCGATTAGGTTAAGTTTGTTAGATATGTCACTAAGGGTTAAGACATTGTGGTGAAGGTCATTGATGGTACTCTCCCTGTCAAAATCAGGTGTAGGATGTGACGTAGGGTCAGTGGAAGATGTTTCCAGTTCAGGAACCCAAGAGGTCTTTATCTATGCTTCTCTATAAACAGGAATGTCCTTATGAAGTGGAGGTAGTGATGTGTCTTCCTCATCTGAAGTATTAAGTTGGATGGAATCAAATTCTCATTCATGTGAGTCAGTCTCTGATTAGTTTTCCAGTAGCCAGTTACTGTACCATACTGGGATATCCTTTGAGTTAAACACTACAAGTGCGATTGGTTTTTTAGATGAAATGATTGGTGCTGCAGGAAGGATTATGGGGATCAACGAATTTGATACGGGGAGTATCGGTAGTGTTGACTCTGCTACTTCTACTAGAATTGCCGATATTGTTGATACTGTTGTGGGTTCTGATACAGTTGTTGTTACTAATGGTACTATTGATGTTATTGTTGCTGTTGATGGGGTCGTTGGTTTGATTGGTGGAATGATGGGTATTGTAGATGGTTGTGCTGGTATTTTTAGCCTCAATGGGGCAGTTGCTATGGTGTTTGATGTTGCTTTTATAATCAAAGGTGACCTCTTTGTAATAGGCTGATTTAGTGGTTTGCTGGGTTTCCCTTTGAATCTAAGATTAAGAAGAATCTCCTTTTGAAAGCCTAGGCCAGTGTTATCTTTGGGCTTTAATTCTAGCTGCAGTGGTTCATGTCATCCTTGCTTGCAAGGTCCTAGAGCACTCTGACCATCATAACTCATTCTTTGCATAATGAGAAGGTCTTTGCCATACCGATCTGTGGGAAGCTTAGCTTGCGAAATATCGATGGTGATGGGATCTTTATAGATCTATTCTGCTAAGTCCTCATCTCTAGTCTCTTCTTCTTGACTCTTTCTAAGGATGAATGGCATCAAGGTACATGCTGGTTTGACTAGTGGAGTTTGAAGTAACCGTCAAGGTTTACCATGTGTTCTAGGAGAAGTGGGCATTTGTCCAACACAAAAGAGTTGGCCGAGATTGTATTCCTGAGAACCTTCCTCTGCTACTTTCATATTGAGCTTCTCTTGCTTGGGTATAGTGGTGTTTGAACTGGAAAGAGAGAATGGACTTACCTATGATGTGGAGGAGATGGCTTCTCTATTGTTGGGAACGGTAATCTCTGGTTGATGATTTATATTATGCCAATATGCAAAGGGATTTGCATCTCCCAGGATTGTGATTTCTACACCATTATGCAGGAACTTGATACATTGATGGTAGGTGGATGGAACGACTTGCATGGCGTGTATCCAAGGTCTTCCTAATAATAAATTATATGGCAGAGGAAGGTTCAGAACTTGATAGATGATGTGTTTCATATAGGGCCCACTCAGATTGGTAGCACAATAGCTCCTTTGGATGAACGCTCTGCATCATCATAGGCTTTGATTGTGATCTTCTTGCAGGGATCCACTGATTCAATTGCATATCCCAAAACTGTGGCTATTTGCAGCGTACAAATATTCAGGCCTTCTCCATTGTTGATCAAGACTCGCTTGATCCTATGTTGGTTGATAAACCCTTCAATGTGGAGTGAGGCGTTATGAGGTTGCTAGAAGGATGAGTTGTCACTTTTAGAGAAAGTGAGACAAGGTGATGACCTTAGATTTCCAACCATAGCTTGGAACTGATTTGTATTTAGGTTTGTAGGGACTGACACCTCTTGGAGAGCTTGATCCAAGATTGTTTTATGGAATGGAGATAGGCGCAATAGCTCTAAGATAGATATCAGTGTAGGTGTTTTGTCTAATTGTTCCACAAGGTTATACTGCTTTGGGATGGATGGGGTGCCTTGTGTAGCTTCTTTTATAGTGATCTTGTCGCGATGTGTAACAACATTGCAAGTGGAGCTAGGATTTTTTATGGAAATAGTTGCAATCTGTTCACTAGCCTCATATAGGTGATTCATAGTGTAATTATACGTGGCTTGCGTATAATCAACAGTATTTGTGTTTCTCCCTGAAGTGGAAGGACCCCTTTGATCTTGTGATGGAAGTGGATTTTTAAACGTGAGATGATCATTGTTTGTTGTCTTTGGGTCATGTCCTTCGATTTTGATTTCACCTCGGTCAATAAGATCCTGAATAAGATCTTTCAATCTGTGACAATTGCTTGTCTTATGCCCTTTCCCTTGATAGAAATCACAATGTTCAGTATCTCTCCACCATGAAGGTTTGACTTGAGGTTCATAATTTGATGTTTTGGGTAAGGTAACCAAATTTTGAGAAACAAATTGACATAACATTGTTTCGATGAGTTCCCCTAAGGGAGTGTATGTTCATTTTGGTTTAAAATTTTGTTGACGTTGTTTGGGTTCCTCTTGAGATGTGTTGCGGCCTTGATTTGGAGGAGCAAATGTGTTATTCTTGGGTGGGGGGTTCTGTCCTGCAAATCGAACCACAAGTTGTGCACTTTTGATAGTTCTTGCATCCACAACCTCATCGTTGACAACATTTTTGTTTTTGTTCTAGAAGTTAGGCTTGTCACTATTGAAGCGCAGGCGAGGGCCATCCTTTGGCTCATTATATATCTTGATAAGCCCATTTTTTATGAGAGCCCGTTCACATTTTAAGCCTTTTGTGATCATGTCATTGAAAGAGTTTGTATCTTTTATGTCTAGGTGAAATTCCATTTCATCATTTAAGTTAGAAATAAATATTTCCACTAGTTCTTATTCAGGTAACTGAAGAGAACGTCTGCTAGACATTTGACGCCATCATTGTAGAAAGACTAAAAATAGCTCACCTGGTTTTTGCTTAGTGTTACATAGATCAGCCATCGTGATATCACGTTCAATGTTGTACGAGTAATGTGCTAGGAACTTTTGGATGAGTTCTTCAAATATCCTAATGCCACCGGGTAATCAAGAAAACCATGATGTGGTTGTTCCTCCTACGCTTTGTGGAAAAAGTCACATTAGGTATGCATCCTCGTATGCCACTTCGAGGCAAACTGAATGGAATTCTCTAACATGATCACGAGGATCTCCTTTTCCTCTATACTTTTTGAACTTGGGTGTTTCAAACCCTTGTGGAAAATGCGGCATATGAAGATTCCTATCAAAGGGATGGGGACAAATGTCATTAAGTGAAAACTGATTAGTTTTTACACCACTATGAAGTTGTTGGGTGAGATTTTTGACTTGTTGCCGCAACATGTCTCTTTTATTTGGAGGAGGAGGAGGGTTATATCTAATGTGATCTCTACCTCTTTCATCCTCATTACGACTTTGGCATTCTGATACTTGTCTTAGTTGTGCAACATCAAAGTCAGAGGGTAGTTTAACCCCCTCTTGAGCAAGTCTTAAAAAGTGAGCATCAACATTGCTCCTAAGTATTTCCTCAAAAAGTCTATTAAAGAGAGGGTTGTGTTGTGCCCTTTCTATTGCTGCAAGAGTAGGAGTACTTAGATTTTCATCATTTTCATTTCCTCCAAGGGCTTCTTGGAATTCATTAAGATTTTCCTCCTCTTCCTCTTCAATTTCTTGTTGTCTAGACCTAGATCTGGTACGAGCCATTTTGTTTACAAGTTTTTGTTGAAGTTTGATGAAAATGATGATGAGTTGGTGATGAAATGAAAGATTGATGTTTGGTGAAGTGCTTTGCATATGAATCTCTAGCACTAAAGGTAGATGATACCAAAGTTCTTTCTTGAATTGCTTGTTGTGTTGGATTGACAAAGTTTGATGTGATAAGGTTTAGAGAAATCAACGATGTATTACAGACTCAACTACCTAGTAATGAGAGGATGCACTCACATACTAGTTTTAACTTGCGTAGAAATGTCTCTTAGGATGAGTTTATCCTAGATGTAGAGAGACTCTAAAAGTGATGTGTTGTGTTTGATTCAAGCAATATTTAAATAGAACTTAGGATAAAAATCTTTTGATGTTTTCAGAGTTGGAATGGATTTGATGAGATGTGAATATGATAATGGATGAGGTGTTCAACTTCAATAGAAACTTTGTGTTACAAAAGGAACAAATTCTTCCTCTTCTTGTTCAGGGGTTTGTGGTTCTTCCCAAACTATGTTATATGTGATACAAATATCTGGAAAGAAAGCAGGATTGATCTTCCCTCCCTTATTTTGATGATAACTCAAAGCTCTGTGGTTTAATGATTCTTGATCAAATTCATTTGATTTCCCTTGAAGGTAAAGATGCATGTGATGTAAGAAGGTTCTATGAGACACAAAGATTTGTCTATTAAGATAGAATAATTTCCTCCTTTTGATAAAAGGCATTGAGCTTAATGGTATTTTCTTCAAGTTGATGTGTTGATGAAGAATCTTCTTTCTCAAGATGTGAAGAATGGTCATATAGTTTGATACTTTGATTATTGCTCTTTATTTTTTATCTTTTGTGTTTTTGAAAATGTTGGTGTTGGATGAATACTTGTTTTGGATTTGGGTTTATGATGTTTCTTTGACAAGAAAACAAAGCAAGCATACAGACACAAGAATGTTGCCTCAAAAGGCACAAGTAAGTATGGGTCGAGATCAACCCAATCTTTTGAACTTTTTATGAGCCTTTCCTTCAAATGTATTTTAGGTGTTTCCAAAGTGTGAAGTCGGCTCAATTTGCACTGGTCTTGACTCAAAAATGAAAATACTTCCAACACTTTTTATCCCAAAGGTCAAATGGCCAGTTGCGATAATTTCAGCCCACATCTTGATATTTCTTCAACTTTGGTACTACATACCTTATGAATCCTATCATGGCAGGTAAGGATGTGATATACTAAGTCTTGCATGAGCATAACAAATAGATGATCCCTATGATGGGGGAGTTAGCACTTTTATCAGGCTACAGTTAACCTTTCAAAAAGCTATGTTTCTACTCAAGGAAATATGTATGGTGAGTATCTTGGGAGAAAAACCATCTATGCTCTTGCACTAAATTTATCACAAATATCCTCAATCAATAGAACGGGTGGGCTACTACTTAAAAGTGTTTAGTAATTTTTGATGTTTTTGGACATAAGTTCATTCTGCAGTGACTCACTTAAGAGCCTTGTAACTTGTGGTGGGGCCCATTTGTCCTTTCGGCAAGTTACACTATAGGAACAGCTATACCCAAGGCTACAGCTTTCGCTCTCACCTGATTTCTATAGCGGCTCGAAGGATTTACCGCGCGAGGTCGTTCCCAAGAGTGATGTGTCTCTTGGTAGACCTCTCTTAAAAAGATAAAACTTGAGTGTTACTAACACTTTTCTCTTGCACCTAGGACCACAAAAGCAAAGGGAGAGGATAGTGTGTGTTAGAAGTAGGACCACTCGACCAACTCTTTTGTACAAGTGTGCCAAACACAAAATACACTTGTTCTTTTTAACTTGTCATTGCAATGATGTTCTATCTAATTGAAGATGTTGCTCCAACAACCATGATGTTCTTTTTAACTTCAAAGGCAATATGTTTGAGTAAACTAGAATTTGAAATCCTAGTCAACTTAATAAAAAACATGTTTGCATGAAGTAAAATCATTTTGCAAAAATGAGACAAGTTGATTGTTCTTTTTACTTGCACAAAATTGAAGTGTTGATTGTGAATTTTTAATTCTGGATTGATACAAGGAAATCAAATTTTTGTGTTATTGATTTTAAGCACCAAAAAAAAAATTTGATTCCTAACTTGCAAGAAATAAAGGTTTGTTTTGTTGATTTTAAGCACCAAAATGAAATTTGAATCCTAACTTGCAATAAATAAAAGTTTGTTTTGTTGATTTTAAGCACCAAAACAAAATTTTAATCTTAACTTGCAAGAAATAAAGGTTTGTTTTGTTGATTTTAAGCACCAAAACAAAATTTGAATCCTAACTTGTAAGAAATAAAGTTTATTTTGCTGATTTTTAAAGCACCAAAAGAAGTGTTTTTGATTGTTAAGTAACAAAAAGGGATTAGTTTAAAACCTGCACACGAAATGAACAGTTAGAAAAATCCGAAAACATGGTGGGCTTCCACAAGCCTAAAAAATAATGTTATTGGTTACAAGGCCTTTCTGTAACAACGTTTTGTTACTATAGACACCTAAAAGTTGCACAATGAATTAAGTGAATTTTATTCATTTAATTATTCTTAATTCTTCCTATTAATTAAATTAAGATTTAATTAATATACCCTTTTTCTATCTAAGCCATTTAACTAAATACCCTCCCTCTAGCCATTTTAATTAAATTTACATTTAATTAAAGATATCATTTTATCCCCTTTCCCATTTTAATTAAATTGACATTTAATTAAAATCTCATTTGCATTTAAATAAATCTAAATTTATTTATAAATCCCCCCACTTGATAAATCCTACAAATGCAAGTTGCAACCAAATTAAAATAAAGCAATTTATTTTAATTAATTCTATTTTCCCTCACCCACTTGCATTTTCCTACATCTCCCACTTGCATCCTAAATCTTATTCCTAATTTCTTCTAGACCCTTCTAATCACTTCTAAATTAACCTAACCCATCTTCTAAACTTTGTCACATCCCTAAACAAAGGGAAGTCACTTCTCAAACCCTTAAAGTCTTTGATAACCATTAAAGGCTTCAAGTCTTCAACCACTTAATTTTCCAAAGTCTCCCAAACCATTAATGGTTAATTCAACCCTCTTACATGGTTAGAGACTTTTTGCCTAACTTAACCTTCATCCAACCCAAGGGTCTCATCAAGCCTTTAATGCTTTGACCATGATTATCTCTTAGTCATTTGCACAAGAGTTTATCCTTGGATTAACTCTTAATCCAATGGGTAATCTTAACTTAAGCTTGACCCTTACCCTCTAGATAACCATGAGGTCTTCTCAAGCATTTAATGTCTCCAACCCTTTTTCTCAACCAATCTCATGTTGACATTTGTCACCATTTCATTGGTGCCAAATGCAAACATGGATTCCCAACTTTCAATCTTGGCCCTTGTTAAGATTATCCAATCTTGACCATCCATTGCCCTGTTTTCCCTATAAATAGAGCCCATTCCTTCTTCAAAAAAAAAAAGTCTTTGTGCATCAAAATTATAGTCTCATAATATTAAGCATATTATCTCTCTTTGATAGAATAGCATGTTAGATAATTTTGATAGCATTCCAATCTTAGATATATCATGTTAGCTTCATCTTAGTATCATTTTCATACTAGTTCAAGCTTCATATCAATATCTTGCATCCTATCATCATTTAGTTTCATATCTAAATCATCACTAGGATCTTGGTTGCATTCCATTTAGATCTTAGAATCATTTTAATCTCGTTCTTTAGGTTGTCATCTTAAACAATCAAGTGCTCTTCCAAGCTGAGAGCTACCTTGAATCTTGAAGATCCTTGGAGATAGAGGAACATGGAACTACATTAAAGAGTTTAGATTTTTTTTAACTTGTTTTGTTTGGATTTCTAACCTCTAATGCAATGTTTCATGTGTGTGTTTGAATTTTTTTCTCCTCTTGCAAGTTGATACCACATTTTTGACATACATTTCTGACGCCCACCGTGGGGCTCAACCCCATATATCAAATCGGTTTTTAAAATTAACCATTTTTGCAAGTCCGCGAGAAACAAGAAACAGCGCGTGGGAAACATTCCCTAGCGCATCCGATTAACAGTCTAGTGCATCCCGCTTACTGTTTAGCACATGGAGCCTCTGCTATAGTGCATAAAGTCTTTTCTTTAGCGCATAACCCCCACTAAAATTTTCCTGTAGGTCTCGACGCAGAAGAAAAAAATAGAGTAGCGCATCTGAAAAATAGATTGGCGCTTCGGGTTTGTCAGATAGCGCATCCAGTTTACCATCTAGCACTTCAAATCCATCATCTAGCACGTAAAAACTATCTTTTAGCGCATCAAATCCATACTCTTCCTACAGGTCTCAATACGAAAAAAACAGAGCAGCGCTTCCAACTCACAGAATAGTGCATCAAGAAAACAATGTAGTGCAAAAAGACATAATTTTAGCGCATCCAGTTTCTATTGTAGCGCATGCAGACCTTTTTGTAGCGCATCACAAACCGAGCAAAAATTTAAAATTGTAATAGAAATAAAAATTTAGACTTGTGGAAGTCCACCGAAATCCAAATTTTCTAACTAGTGGATTGAAATTTTGCAGGGTTCTAACAATTTCTTGCAGGTGGAGCGGGAATTTTGCTTTTATCGATTTTATTTATTGACCACCAAGATCGAAAATTTTTCTTTGTTGATCAAATTCCTTTTATAGATCAGAAAATTATTGCCATAAAAGGATAAAATAAACACCATGTTTTCATGGAGCAACATCTCCACCTAGATTTTAGCAAATCACTGAATTGAAAGGATAAAAAGAAACCAACTTGATTGCTTTGTCTCGAAAGTGGAAGGAATATGCTCTCCCCTTAACTGGGTGATCAAAAATCCAAACCACTCTTACAGCTTTTTTTTACTTCAAGCAATAAAACCTTTAGCAGGCCTGCCTTCCCGAGGAGTTGGAATCAACTCTTAAAGTCGTTTATGGCCGGTGTGAAGGGAACGGCTTTGACGCCAAGAATTCCAACCCACTATAATCAAATGTGGAAAGTGATGAAAGTCCTTTTCAATGGTTGCGCGCAGCGATTAGCCTTCCCCCAGTATCTTTGAGATACGTAAAGCCTTTGTTCTAAAGGTTGGGAAGCCTCCTGAGGGAGTTTATCACTGACGGTCGAATGAGAAACCTGATTACGAACCATAAAAATAGAACCTTTGAACCAAGTCAGTAACCAGACATTTATAACATCATAGTGCAAGGGTGGGGAAGAATCCGCCCCCAAGATTACTCACCATATATCTCCCAAGATAACTACTCAACTATGAAATGATTCACTTTGAGTTAATTTCTGGCAAAAAGCAAAAAAATGGGCGCCCTCTAGGGGCTAACATGGCTATTTAAGCTAATGGAGTATCCAGACTAGTGGGCTATGATGTTATTTATGACCCTTGACTAAAGAGTCTTTCTGAAGTCTATTATTTGTATCCAAACTTGTTAAAACATTGGAGATTTGAACACATCCTCATAGAACATACACTTTTTATTAGATTAGGCAAAATGGTTGTACTTTTTGTGCCGTGCTTGCATTTATTACTTCAGAAAATCATCTATCACACTTGAAAAATTCACAACAAATTCAAAATTCATAAAAAAACAAACCAAAAGAAAAATCAGGGTAGTTTAGCGCATAAGAGCAACTTCTTAGCGCGTGGAGTATTTTTGTTAGCGCATCCAAACTTCAAATTAGCGCATCGGGTCCAAACAGTAGCATTTTAATCATAGTCAAATCAGTGTTGAAACAGTTAGCGCATCAGCAAAACAGTCTAGCGTGTGGAAGCAACAGCTTAGCGCGTGGAAACCAAACATTAGCGCATAAAGTTCAACAGTTAGCGCGTAGTAGACTCAAAATAGCGCATATCTTTTTCAACAGTTAAACAACAATTTTTCAACAATCCAAATTTTAGCGCGTGTCTGGGGGCAGCCTAGCGCGTGTGGTCATTGTTTTAGCGCATAGAATAATTTTCATAATGCATGTAGTTTCTGTTCTAGCGCGTGATTAAAAACAGAGAGCAAAATCAAAAAAAAATTTGAAATTTTCAAAATATTTTTAGAGGCCTTTTTTTCATTAAACATCATTTTTCATCAAAACAGAGTGACAAACAAATCATTAAAACTATTTCTCAAGTTAAATTTGTGTCCAAACAAAAGTTGTCAAAATCCTAATCGAATCGCATGAAAAAGGACATCTCTCCTATCATAATCCAGAAAATCTCATCATCAGTATCAACAGAATCCTTTACCATCTTACAGATTTTTATCTCAAAACACTTGTTTAAAGATTTCAAATTGTCAAATCAAGTTTCTAGATTGGGAGGCTTTTATCCATATCATTTGATACGCTTTGTCATGAAGGGTCATCTAAAAACCTTCACTTTGATAGAGTAAGATTTGAAATTTTTGAAAACAAGAATCAACTAAATCCAAACAATTCAAAGGAAACCATTGATCACTCATGCATGACTAATCCCCTTATTCTGAGAAGAAAGAACCTTTATCATAACATCACGTTGAAAAAACAACAACCTAGTTTTTCCAAATTCATCAAGAGAAATAAGTTTCTATACATCAATCGTCAACTCTTCAAATCTCATCGGGTATTCCTTCATCACATCAAACAGTATATCCAAAATAAATCCAACGAATTTGACAAAGAACCCTTGAAAACAAGAGCCTACTGTCAAAAGTCTGCTTTTAATTAGATCATAAACCGTGGAGGAAAGATCAATCCAGCATTCTTGCCCGACGAGTGCATAACTTATAACACATCTCGACCAGAACCATCCACCCCTGAGCAACACATCAAAGAGGATTTTGTCCCCTTCGTCACCGAAAGTTTTTACTAAAATGCTTGTTACTCGCTCTCAAAAGAACCAACAAAGTGAGACACACGCAGAATCAAGTATGAATCGCAGATTGTCAAACCCTTTTGAAGTTCCACACTCGGAAGAGCCTGAAATTACTGACGCAATTCTTCAGGAATGTCAAGAAAATCCTTCATTCTAAAAACTCATCGAAAGGCTTCTGGAAAATGACAAAGAAAAGTATCTGCTCATGCTCACAAGTAAAGGCGTTAAACTTTCTCAAGATTTTGACAAAAACACTTTTCAAACCGGGTCTCGATAATATGCATATCAAGAACAACAAAGAGAAGAAGAAACTCGCATACTTGAGCAACATATTCCAGAACAACGTATACCAGAAATGCGTATACCTGAACTCAAAACTCCAGAACAACACATACCGTTTACCACACCTTTTCAGCTAAGAACAAATACAAGGGAAGAACTCTTCCCTCGACAAGATAATGCGCCCTTGGTTGCTCTTACTCAACAAATGCAAATGTTGCAAAGATAAATACAAGATATGCAACAAGGGACAACAGTGCGGTACTCTATAAATGAAATCTGTCATTATCCATTTGATAGAAGATTGAACATGCTACCTTTTCCTCCTAACTCAGATGTTCCCAAATTTGATAAATATGATGGGAAAAGTGATCCTCGAGATCATGTTTGAGAATTTTTCACCATGAGTCTTGAATTTTCTCATGATGACACTTATCTGATGAGGTTATTCCCAAGAAGCCTGGGAGGACAAACAATGGAATGGTTATCCAAGATTACACCACCTGTCAGATCATTTGATGAATTGGTTAACAAATTCATAACCCAATATTCCTATAACATTCAACATTCCATAACCATGCTAGATGTCTGCAATACCAAACAAAAGAACAATGAAACATTCATGATATTTCTTCAACGATGGCAATGCATGGTATCATGATATCCTTGAGATATTCCTGAAAAGGAGAAAATGGAAATCTTCATCGATAACTCGAGTGGTGAAATGAGTTACAGACTAAAACTTCAATGCATACCATCTTTCACTAAATTGATTGAAAATGGAATTCAAGTAGAGGAAGCTTGTGCCAAAAAGGGAACACTCAAGTTCTACAAAGAAGGAACAAACTCATCAAACTACAATAATCAGAACAACACCAACCTTGACAAATCTTGATTTTGGACTTGAAACAAAAATGAAGGCAACAATGAATCATATGATCCCAAATCTAAGCAACCAGTGCTTGCATTATCCGGAAATCCTCAAAATACGAAAAAATCCTAAAAATGCTACTCCCGGTGCTAACACATATGCACCAAACACTGATCAAGGACAACTCAACGCAAACAACACCACCGATACTCAAAATAAAAACATGAATCTAGGATCTAACAACAATTCACGCAACAACACCAATAATTTTCAAAAGCGTATCTTCACACCACTGGGGCAATCATTAGAATTAGCATTCAGAAAACTTTTGGCAAACAAGATTCTTTCTTTGCCTCCAATCAGCAACTATGAACCCCCAATCAAACCACCTTGGTGGAATGATTCACACTATTGTGATTTCTATCGCAACAAGGGTCATAGAACAAACGAGTGCATGAGATTGAAACACATAGTATAGGACATGATTGATCGAGGTGACTTATCAATAGATGGTCTCAAAACAAATGGTGATCATGGAGCCTTCAAAAATCCTCTCCCAAATTACAACAATGATGGAGCATCAACCTCAACTGATACACACGGAGCTCATATCAATCATATCTACAACAACACCATCAACCACATATCAGTTGAAGATCATCACGTCAATGTCATCACCATTCAAAATCGGCATGATCATGAATCTGTCAATGTAACAACCCGAACTCAAAAATATGTCTTGAAAGGACATACTGCACCTACAATTGCCACACCAAAAATCCAATATGATTTGGTTAGCCAACTACGCAAGACTCCAGCTTAGATATCCATACTAGAATTGTTGAAACTATCACCAAAGAACAAAGACATATTGGAACAAGCGCTATTAGAAACAAATGTACCTCAAAATCTGGATACAGACAGATTTCAAGCCATGGTCGCCCATATGACAGAACCTCATAACCTCACCTTCTCAGAGCATGACAATACTTCCTTGAGTCACCCGCATAATACTCCTCTCCATATTGAAGTCATTGTTTGCAAACACCGAGTGAAAAGAGTCTTAATAGATGGAGGAGCCGGACTTAATATATGTACTTTAAAGCTTATCCGTGCATTGGGCTTCTTAGAAGAGTCTATTGATCCTTGCAAGAAGATTACCATAAAAGCATATGATGATGAGGAACGGTCTTCTAAAGGAACAGTGATATTACCTATTCAAGTGGGACCAATACAAAAGGATACTGTATGTCAAGTCTTAGACATAGATCTAACCTACAATATTTTGTTAGGATGACCTTGGATACATGAAATGCAAGTAGTACCTTCTACGTATCACCAGTGTGTCAAATTTCCTTATGATGGACAAGAAATCTCCATATCAGCTGATCATAACCCATTTCAACATTTCAACGCAATGGGGGCAGCTCAAGACAGTTTGGTTCCTCATAATAGACAAAACCAGTGATCCCTGACATCAGATCTACAAACAGCAAAGCCCAACTCCTTGTTTGAAGACTTCAAGCAGAAGATGCAAATCAAAGACCAGGGCATGGGAGAATATTCTTTGGAGCCTCTATGTTTGGTCAAATTGCCAACATCACCTAGATCGCATGGTTTGCCTACTACATCAACACATCTGGCCACTCAGCCTATCACTAAATTTGATGGTACCTTCATCCAATTGGGTACTCTAGCACATGAATCGGAAGACAAAGACATTCTTAGCTGGTTATACAAAGATGAGGAAGAAGATAATAGAGCAGCCACTCTAGACATTGTTCTACTGACACACCTGTATGGAAAAGGATACTTAATCATGAAATAAATGGGATATGATGGAAAAGGACCTATTGGAAAACGCAAAGAAGGAGTCACTGAACCTATCGATCTTCCTTCACAACCTAGTAGAAACAAAGCAGGATTGGGTTCTAAACTCATGTTCCTATTGAAACGGCCACCACACACAACTACAAAACCTCAATGGAAGGTAAAGAAGAAGTATAAAGAAGAATCCTAGCAGGAAGCACTCTTTGAATCAGTAGAAACAATCCGCAAAGCACGGGAACGTCAAGATCAAAAGTTGCATCAGGGAAAGCTTCTAAATCATAAGAAGGCCATATCCACAGCAGTAGCTCATATTCAAACACCAATGACTCAAGAACAAATCATGTCATCTCCAGATACCATTATTCCTCCCTGACGAAGCTCGATCTATGAACAAATCCAGTAAGTAGAAGACGGATTTGACACCGAATCAACAAAAACCATCAAAATGGTATCCATCATCAGAGATTTGTTTTCACCATACAACATACCTATTTGCAGCACAGATAGAATTTGGGATGATGCCTATGAGACAGATTCTAATGAATATGAATGGGGTACCTGCTCCAGTGCTACTACAAATATCCTGGATGATACTGATTCTATATCCCTTTCTCAAGAAGAACATAACGCAGAAGATAGACCTCTTGAATTTGGACCACAAAATATCTATGACGCCAAGGAAAGCGAACGGAAACATTACGAACAAGTCTATGTGGAAGATGATACCATCGAAGACCTCGATGAAACCCTAGGCTACTTTAAAACCAAGAACCATCATAATGAAAACTCTGTCCTCACACTTACAGTAGCTGAACTTGATCCACCCAATGATTCCCTACCGCTTGTCTTTCCTGACCTCATCGACTGGGATGAACCTGAAACCCATGATATACCACTTTTCCCAGATGATGAGTCTATTATCCATTACCTATGTACCATAAATCCAGAAACAGGCTCTACTAGTGAACAAAATAACGATGTCTATCAATCAGGGAGTGCCAAGTCTCTCAGTCACAAAAATAAACCAAATAAAGGATCTGATGTTGAAAACTAGTTAATGGCAGCTCTAGATCACAAAAAAGTAAAAATAAAGGACGCATCTGAAGGTGAAAACCTTTTTAAGGCACCTAACGATGGGAGACTTGACAGTCTTCCTGAACATTTTCATGAGCGATCACCCATATTGATTGAACCCACTCAATCAATCAACATTGGTACCACAGAAGCAGCCAGAAACATACACCTTGCAGAATCTCTAACAGAGGAAGAAAGATCGGCATTCATCATCTTCTTTAAAGGACAGCAAATTAACTTTGCTTGGTCATATGCTGATATGCTCGGAGTAGATCCACACTTAATCATGCATCATTTGTCCATTTCTACAGGAATAAAGCTAGTCAAGCAAAAGCTATGAAAGATGAATCCACAGGTGGCACTCATGGTCAAAACTGAACTAAAGAAACTATTAGATGTCGGATTCATCCGACCCATTGACTATGCGAAATAGATTTTCAACATCGTTCCAGTATCAAAACCAGATGGTAGTATTAGAATATGCACTGACTTCAGGGACGTCAACAAAGCTTGTCCAAAAAATAACTTTCCTCTGCCAAGTATCGATATAATTATAGATCTCACAGCAGGCCATGCAATGCTCTCACTAATGGATGGTTTCTCAGGCTATAATCAAATCAAAATAGCTCCTGAAGATCAAGATAAAACAGCATTCACTTGTCCTTGGGGAATGTACTATTGGAATGTTATGCCTTTTGGCTTAAAGAATGCAGGGGCCACTTATCAAAGAGCAATGACAACAATATTCCATGACATGATGCATACATTTATGGAAGACTATGTGGATGATTTACTAGCTAAATCCTTCACCAGAGCTGAACATCTCGGCATCCTAACAAAGAACTTTAATCGATTAGAGAAATTCCAAGTCAGGCTCAACCCTAAGAAGTGTGTCTTCGGGGTTACATCAGGCAAGTTACTAGGATACATAGTCTCAGCTAAAGGTATTGAAGTTGATCCAGCAAAGGTACAAGCTATTATGGACATGCCACCACCAAAGAATATCAGTCAACTCAGATCTCTATAGGGATGACTTCAATCAATCAAGCGATTCATCGCTCAGCTAGCAAATAAAATTTTACCATTTAACCATTTGCTACACAAAAATGTACCATTTAGATGGGAGACTAAGTGTGCGAAATATTTTTACCAAATCAAACAGTACCTGATGAATCCACCAGTTCTAGTACCACCAGTCGTAGGAAAGCCTCTTATGCTATATATCTCCACAACCGATATATCATTGGGGGCACTATTGGCACAAGAAGATCAACATGGAAAGGAACACGCCATATATTACATCAGTAGGACATTGAATGGCTATGAACTCAACTATACATTCATTGAAAAGGCTTGCCTAACAGTGGTCTTTGCATCCCAAAAGTTCCGACATTATATGCTAGCACACACTATTAAGCTAGTAGCAAAAATTGATCCTCTCAAATATCTACTCAGCAAGGCAGCTCTTACAGGATGATTGGCTAAATGGGTCATGATTCTTAGTGAATTTGACATCCACTACACAAAAAAATGAGCCATCAAAGGACAAGCAATTGCAGATCAACTGGCTGAAGCACCACTACTAGGAAAACAAACCATGGAGATTGAATTTCTAGATAGGGATGTTCTTGCTCTTTCTCCTAAACAATGGACCCTATATTTTGACGGATCCTATACACAACATGGTTCAGGGGCCGGCATTCTATTCATCACTCCTAAAGGACACACTATGCCAAGATCATATAGGCTTATGTTTCCATGCACAAATAATGTGGCTGAATATGAGGCATTGGTTATAGGCATCAAAATGGTTGTCAAATGGAAAATCACAGAGTTAAAAGTCTATGGAGACTCACAAATAGTTGTCAATCAAATCAATAACAACTATCAGACAAAGGATGACAAGCTACTACCCTACAAACGGATGGTGGATGACTTTAAACAATATTTTATGCACATCACCTTCGAACAAATACCAAGGTTGAACAACAAAGCAGCCGATGCAATGGCTACGATCGCTTCACTACTACAAATTCCAGAGCAACAGAGTTGTTATGAGTTCCTGGTAGAGCAACTGTTCTTTCCCGCCTATGACCACTCTGAATCCCAAGTTATCTATGCCTTGACTAGTTCAGATTTTCCATTATATGGACCAATATACGACTACCTCAAACACAATATCTTACCGATTGACCAATCCCGTAATAAAAAATGTAACTTTATCCAACAAGCCACCCGTTATACCCTTACCGCTGATACTTTATATCATCGAGGTCTAAATGGTACTCTTCTTCATTGCCTTGATCGTAATGATTCCGATTCTGCTTTACACAAGCTTCATGAAGGTATTTGTGGTACACATTCAAGTGGTACTACTCTTGCTAAAAAGCTTCTATGAATGGGATACTACTGGCCTATAATGGAGAAAGACTCATATCATTTCGCCAAGAAATGTCCAAAATGCCAGATCCATGGCAATCTGATACATGCACCAGCACAGGAACTATAGCCATTTACGACATCCTAGCCCTTTTGTCAATGGGGACTAGATTTAGTTGGCAAAATTCATCCTTCATATTCAAATGGACACAAGTTCATTATAACTACAACAGAATACTTTACCAAATGGATCGAAGCAATTCCCATGACCAAAATGACTGGGAAACATATTGCCTCTTTTATCCTAAATTATCTAATTTGTAGATATGGTATTCCAAGTTCAATCGTCACAGATAATGGGCGACCTTTCAAAAACCAAGATGTATAGGAACTATGTGAAAAGTTCAAAATCCAACATTGGTTTTCTACACCATACTACCCGCAGGGCAATGGACAAGCAGAAGCATCTAACAAGACAATCTTGAAAATCTTCAAGAAAATAGTGAATGATGCAGGCAAAGATTGGCATGTACAACTCAATCCAGCACTTTGGGCATACAGAACCAGCATCTGCACACCTACAAGAGCAACACCATACTCATTGGTATATGGATCAGAAGCCATTTTACCCCTAGAGGTAGAAATTCCATCTCTCAGAGTCTCTTTGAAAGGTTTAATCCCAGACGAAGAGTATCGAGTTAATCGACTGCAAGAACTTGAACTATTAGATGAAAGACGCCAGCATCCTTATACTCATCTCAAAGCATATCAGCAACGCATGTGCAGAAGCTACAATCACAGGGTCATTCCCAGGCACTTCAAAGTTGGTGACCTAGTCCTCAAAGAAAATCCACGAAATCAGCAAGATTGAGAAAAGAAAGGGAAATTTGAACCTAACTAGTTGGGTCCCTATGTTATCATATCAGTCTATGGATCAGGTGCCTATCAGCTAACAACTTCAGACGGAGATGTGCTCAACGACCCAACTAACAGTATTCATCTGAAGAAGTACTATACTTAAGAAGCCTAATGCATGGAAAAGCCTAAAACAATCAAAAAAATCAACAAATCCAAAAAAAGCAAAAGCAAAGTACAATAAAAACAAATGGTGAAAACCTGGTAAACAGGCGCTCTTGTGAAAGAACGGATCCTCTATCTATCTCCATGCCATTTTATCCATCGAACCGTTATCGGCCATCGCCCGACATTTAGCATATATTCATTCAAGACATACTTAGCATAGTCACTATCCTAGGTTATCCATATATATTTATCCTCTTTCCACATTTCACCATGGCTTGGAAATCACTGTACATGATCATATCAATGAGGCACACTCAGCTAGGGGCATTAACTTGTTCAAAAACTTGCAAACATTCAAGACATCACACCTATTGCAAAACTCAGAAACATGACATCCAACAACCAAAACTACACTTCATTGCAAAAACAAAACAAAACAATTCACAAAAATACCAAGGATGGATGATTTTCTGAAGTATTAAATGTTGCATTTTTGCATAAAATTCTCGACTAGTTTTGCATTTTTAACTTTTTAAAATTATTGGATTCTCTTCCTTTTCTCGCTAAATGCTTCAAAGCTAGAGATCATGAGGAACTTCCAATATTTTCTTAGTCTTATGTCTGGGAGGCGATCACTTGTACTGTGTGAATCCTTGCCTCGAGACGTGATACATCAAATATCACTAAAGGCCTGTTTCCACTTCACACATACAAATGATTTAATCTTGTCTGTTTACACAATATGCACTCAGGTCATCCTCGTTCAATTATACCTTGACGCTTGTGCTATCTTGCAAAATTAAACATCATGTAAATTTTTCTCAGGTCATCATGGTTCAATTATACCATTATGCTTGTATAAATTTTCAACAAATCCTAAACAAATCAATGCTCAATGATGAAACTTATGTAGAAAGCAAATACAATGGTTGTATCAAGGATGGTAAAATGCAAAATGAGGATGTTCCAAAAACATTAGTTGCATATCATTTTACAATTAGTTGCATATCATTTTATAAATAGTTGCATATCATTTTACAATTAGTTGCATATCATTTTGCACTTACATGAACATCATAAATCATTCATTTCAAGATACATTTTGCAGCATATCATACATCTCATTATTACATCATACATCTCATTTTCAAGATACATCTCACAGCATATCAAATCATACCAAAAAAAAAATCAAAAGCATGCATCCTGCATCATACACATTTACACATTGCATCATCATAAAGTAAAGACATATCCCACATAACATGAATCCATATAAAACACATCACATGATCATAGAAAATGGTGTCGTATATATATATCTCAAAAATGATCTAAATGTACAAAATCTGTCAAAACACTGTGTCTAGTACAAAGAATACAATGCTCAAAAATACAACAGAGACCATGTCTCTCAAGTATGACTATCCCCTGACGGAGATGGTCTCGCTCTAGATGTGCCTGCTCCTAGATCTCCAGGAGGGTCCTGTCTCGGTGGTCCTATGACACCTTGGCTCTCAGATCGCGACCCAGTATCTCGAGATCGGCTAGATCTCGACTGTGCAAAACTCTGTACTCGGTGATCCCTAGGTACTGCAACCTCATAGTGCCGTCTATAATACTCTGCCTCCTAAGCTCTTAGCGCCAGCTCTCTCAGGGTGTCTCTCATCAGACCACCCGTCGCTACTCTTTGCATACTAGACACCACCTCCTTCGCTCGTCCCCTCCGCTCTATCTTGGTATCTCACTCAGTGGTCAACTAAGAAATCTGTCGCTGATAGGTCAAAACCTGTGCCTGCAGCTACTAAACAATAATCTACAAGGTCCACATTTGAGCATCCTCCATATGACCTGGGATCCAAACTCGTAGTGGTACCTGTGCTGGAGGAACCCCACCCACTCGGCCTGTCCTCGGTGCTAGAGGTGGGAGTACATCCGTCCTCCTCTTCTGCACTAGTCGCATAGCCTCCTCTGTACCCCCCACTGTAGCTAACACCTCCCCCACTCTCCCCTGTCCACCGGCTCTGATAGCCAATCCACCTCTCCCCCTATCTATCCTCCCCTGTCGCACTACTCTATCCACACCTCTATCTCCTCTCCTCCCTCTATCTCCCCACCTCCCTCTAGCTCCTCTCCCTCGTCCTCCTCCTCCATCATCCCCATCATCTCTGTCATCATCTCCCTCTCCCTCCTCTTCATCTGAATCAAAGGCTCGCCTCATCTCCTCCAGATCAGATATCCTGGCCACCGCCCGCACCGCAAACAATCGGGCAAACTCATCTGTCATGCCCACATCCTGAATCTCAGGGGCATAATCCCATATCTACCCAGCCAACCCCACAAACTCCTCTATCGCCACCGCACTATCAATGGTCGGCCCCCAATCTGCTACATCCTGCTGCCACCGTGCATATAGGCACGCTCCTTGTGGAATACCCTGCTGGCACCCAAACTGCCTCAAAACTCGGGTCACCAAAAACCTCTCAATCACGAACAGGGTCCTCTTGATCAGGTACCTGGTCATGAATACAAAGGGCATCTCCAGCCCATCCTCGACCCACACCTCACATCCTATGTACGGTCGCCAAGTGACCGTATCTATATCATCTAGTACCCTCCTCCAGTGCTCTAGTTTACCCAGCTTGCGCTGGACAACTAGACCCCTGTATCCGTATGCATATGCGCACCCCACAAGCCTGTCCCTGTCTGCTAGTGGCCTCGCTGCTAGAATATGCTCCCAGCACCATACCTGTAATAATGTCACGCCAGCTGACAAACTGCCGTAACCAAGGTAGACTACCTCATGCAAACCCCTGTATAGATGGGCCAGCATAGCTAATCCCCATGAAAAACGTCGGCCATGTGTCACCATCTCCTCTAAAACCAGCCCCCATCCCACAGAGAATCCCTTTGACCTACGATTAGGACAAAGAAATCCACCAATAAAACCTGCTAGTACGGATGGCAGTGGCGCATAATCCAAGTCCAAAAACTCCTGCCATGGGATCTCATAGCCGTAAACTGTATCATCCTGAAATATACGATGCAGTGTCTTTGTCCCACCCTCCTCCGACTGCTCATATGGTAGTAGTGCACCTACTACCGAAATCCGCAAAATCTTGTAACAGTCCTCAGGGGTGATTGTCATCTCTCCAGTGGCAAAATGAAAGGTGTTCATATCACTGTGCCACCTCTCGACCAATGTTGTCAATAGCCCCGGGTTCACAGTGAACCGAGGCATATCCAAGAGGGAGGTCAACCCACATCGCTCAATAATATCCAGATCGGCCTGTGTCAACCGTGGTATCAATGTCCACGGTCTGGAAAATCTCTCTCGTGACTAGACCACACCCAATCGCTCCTATCAAAACAAGCAAAACAAATCCAATATCAGTTTCCACATCAAAACAATGATATCAAAATCAAACTCACATCAACAACATGAAACAAATTTGCTCATCTACATCAAGTTCAAAATCCTATCATTTCATATCAACTTGTAAAACAACTCAAGTTTCCCACCCATATCAGCTTGTAACACAACTCAAGTTTCCAACCCATATCAGCTTATAACACAAATCAGGCTTCACACATCGAACTTGAAATAAAACACGCAAATAAATCATATTTTGATCAAAACAACACATTGATATCTACATAACTTGAAATATCGCAAATCAAAACAAGTTATACCGACACTAATATTGGACAAATCCATAAAATCATGACAGACAAACAAAACAAATTTACAAATCGGCTCATCTCGCAAAAATTTTCCAGATGCGCTAAAATAGACTCCCTCTGCGCTAAAACTCCCCCACGCGCTAGGTTGTCTTTCCTACGCGCTATTCTCTCTACCCTATGCGCTAGACTGACTCTACGTGCTAACCTTTTCCCCTCATGCACCACTTAACCTGATCTATGCGCTAAACTTATCCGACGCGCTAATCTACACCTCCTAAGCGCTACCCATTTGACCCTATGTGCTAGGTTAACCCTATGCGCTAAACCCCCTTACCCATATGAACCCCTGTGACCCCTATGTGCTAAGTCTACCCTAAGTGCTAATCTGCTGACCCGATGCACTACCCGCCTATCGCCATGTGCTATTCCACATCTATGTGCTAACTTATTTTTTCTATGCGCTATCCTATCTATTTCGAACGCGACCCCTAATTTTCTGCTTGATGCGCTACTTCAAACTTCGTATGTGCTAATCTATGCCCTAGACGCGCTAAACCATTAAACCCGAACTTTGAAAATCAAAAAATGACTAAAAATGACAAAATGAAAAGTCAAAAGAGGGTCAAAAATGTTGACTTACTAGTGGTCCACGCGCTGCAGGTCTCCGGTACCTTCGAACGCGCTCGAAACAGTGTCTATGATAAGGAATAGGCATTTTCTCTATAGAGCAAATTCTCTTTCTCCAAAGTCAAGAAAGCACAAATGAATCTAATTCAACCCTTTTTCCCTTTTTATAGGAGGAAAATGAAATTAGGGTTAGCCGAATGGACCTGTAATATGGTCGCGGTCTCCCCTATACCATAACATTTGTAACTTATCGGGAGATGAATCAATTTACCCACATTTCACATGCATGAAATCATACACATCATATGAATCTCATCAAATTAAATATAAAAAAAATTATTTTTTTTCAAAAAAAATTGATTCATCTCCTGAGGGGGCATCACACATCAAATATCCTTGGTTTATCCTTGGATTAAGAGAAGGTTTATCTCTTAATCATTTGCACAAATGTAGACGTATAAAAATGACCATATTCCTAAATGAATATTTTATGTTCATTTCTCTATTTAATTAAATCCAATTTAATTAAATTACCCGCATTCTTCTATTTTATTAAGTAAATTACTCAATTTATTTAAATAAAATTCACTATACCATTTAATGAATAAATCATTTTTATTCAATTAAATCCCCCCTAGCCACTTTTAATTAAATTCAAAATTTAATTAAATGGTTATCCTAAATTGAATAAATCCAATTTATTTAATTTCCCCAAATTGCAACCAAATTGAATTAAATTACTTTATTTCAATTAAATCCTATTATCCCTCCATCCACTTGCAAAATCCCAAACTCCTTTCTAATCCCTTCTAGAATCTTCTAATCGCTTCTAATTAACCTAACACCTCCTCTAAACTTTGTCACATCCCTAAGCAAAGGGAAGTCACTTCTCAAACCTCAAAGTCTCCAATGACCATTAAAGGCTTTCAACCTTCAACCACTTAATCCCCCAAAGTCTCCAATAACCATTAAAGGCTTTCAACCTTCAACCACTTAATCCCCCAAAGTCTCCAATAACCATTAATGGTTAACTCAAACCCTCTTACATGGTTAATGAATTTGTTTTAACTCAACCTTCACCCAACCCAAGGGTCTCATCAGGCCTTTAATGCTTTGACCATGATTATCTCTTAATCATTTGCACAAAGGTTTATCCTTGGATTAACTCTTAATCCATTGGGTAAACTTAACTTAAGCTTAACCCTTATCTCTTGGATAACCTTAAGGTCTTCTCAGGTATTTAATGCCTCCAACCCCTTCTCTCAACCCAACCCTATGTTGACACTTATCACCATTTCATTGGTGCCAATTACAAACATGGATCCCCAACTTTCAAACTCAACTCTTGATTGAATCTTTCAATCCTAACCATCCATTGCCCTATTTTTGCTATAAATAGAGCTCCCATTCCTTCATTTTGATAATCCTCCAAGTTTGTATTATCACACTTATGCTCAAATACATTCTAGCTCATATATCATTTTATGCTCATCATTTAGCCTCTCTTTGGAATAGAAATTAGTCTAAATATACATGTTTAGAATACTTTCTTTATCATTTAGCTCAATCGTAGACTAAATATATCATGTTAGGATAGTATTTCATACTAACCTTGTCATCTTATCATCCAGTTTATTGCATTTCTAGGATCATACATAGCTTAGAATACATCTCATTCTATAATTATCAAAACATCCCTCGTTCTCACATTTGCCATCCCTAAACCATTTTGCTCAGTGATCTAAGAGCAAAAACATTGGTTTGAGGGACATTGTGAGATAGAGAACCATGGGACCCACCTTGGGAAGCTGAGTAACACGTCGTTACTCCATAGCTTGCACCAAGAAGTCCTCTGTGTGTATGTGGACTAGTCTTTCTCAATATTTTCACATATTAAGTTTTATCAACACACTTTTCCCGCATACATTCACAACATAATCAAAATCAAGAGCATTATTAACTAAGCATCAAATCATCCTCATAAAATCTCAGATCAAAACATAATCCATATCATTCATCATTCATCATTGCATCCCCCACATGCATATCTATCGCACCATCATAGAATCTTTCTTCACTTTCATATCTTCTATCATTCTTCTAAACTATCTTCATCATTCTTCCAACCTATCTTCATCATTCTTCTAAACTATCTTCATCATTCTTCCAACCTATCTTCTATCATTCTTCTAAATTATCTTCTATCATTCTTCCAAACTATCTTCTATCATTCTTCCAAACTATCTTTTATCATCTCTTATACAGGATATATCGTTCCTGAAACCAAATGTTTTGATCAGCTCTTATACAGGATATATCATTCCTGAGACCAGATGTTTTGATCAGCTCTTATACAGGATATATCATTCTTGAAACCAGATGTTTTGATCAGCTCTTATACAAGATATATCGTTCCTAAAACCAGATGTTTTGATCAGCTCTTATATAGGATATATCATTCCTGAAACCAGGCATTTTGATCAGTCTTATACAGGATATATCGTTCCTGAAACTAGACACTCGATCATCCATGTCTTATACAGGCGGTATCATTCCTGAAACCAAACACTCAGTCATCCATATCTTATACAGGATATATCATTCCTGAAACCAGACACTCGATCATCCATGTCTTATACAGGCAGTATCATTCCTAAAACCAGATGCTCGATCATCCATATCTTATACAGGCAGTATCATTCCTGAAACTAGATGCTCGATCATCCATGTCTTATACAGGAGGTTTCATACCTGAAACCAGACTTGATCTTAATCTGATCAATCTTAATCTCAATCCAATCACTCTAATCAATCTTATCAAACCCATGCATGCCATCACTATCTACTCTTCTATCTTTCAAACAACATTCTTCTTCTTTCGAGAGATCATTCATGCCTTGTGTGCACGAACGATCTCCCGAGGGGGCATTATCATATCAAATATCGACATCAATTTCATATCAATTTCATATCGACATCAGTCTCATATCAACTTTTCATATCAAAACAATTCTTCATATCTCGGGCATCATCAATATTGTTCATCAAATCTGGGGCATCATATCAACTTTTCATATCAAATCAATATTTTCATAACCACAACATCATATCGATCAAATTTTGACATCATATCTAATAGATTTTCTTTGAATCAACATGTGATCACACGTTAACTCAAAGAGGGGCAAAATGTAGACACCTAAAAGTTGCACAATGAATTAAGTGAATTTTATTCATTTAATTATTCTTAATTCTTCCTATTAATTAAATTAATATTTAATTAATATACCCTTTTTCTATCTAAGCCATTTAACTAAATACCCTCCCTCTAGCCATTTTAATTAAATTTACATTTAATTAAAGATATCAATTTATCCCCTTTCCCATTTTAATTAAATCTACATTTAATTAAAATCTCATTTGCATTTAAATAAATCTAAATTTAATTATAAATCCCTCCACTTGCAAAATCCTACAAATGCAAGTTGCAACCAAATTAAAATAAAGCAATTTATTTTAATTAATTCTATTTTCCCTCACCCACTTGCATTTTCCTACATCTCCCACTTGCATCCTAAATCTTATTCCTAATTTCTTCTAGACCCTTCTAATCACTTCTAAATTAACCTAACCCATCTTCTAAACTTTGTCACATCCCTAAACAAAGGGAAGTCACTTCTCAAACCCTTAAAGTCTTTGATAACCATTAAAGGCTTCAAGTCTTCAACCACTTAATTTTCCAAAGTCTCCCAAACCATTAATGGTTAATTCAACCCTCTTACATGGTTAGAGACTTTTTGCCTAACTTAACCTTCATCCAACCCAAGGGTCTCATCAAGCCTTTAATGCTTTGACCATGATTATCTCTTAATCATTTGCACAAGAGTTTATCCTTGGATTAACTCTTAATCCAATGGGTAATCTTAACTTAAGCTTGACCCTTACCCTCTAGATAACCATGAGGTCTTCTCAGGCATTTAATGTCTCCAACCCATTTTCTCAACCAATCTTATGTTGACATTTGTCACCATTTCATTGGTGCCAAATGCAAACATGGATTCCCAACTTTCAATCTTGGCCCTTGTTAAGATTATCCAATCTTGACCATCCATTGCCCTGTTTTCCCTATAAATAGAGCCCATTCCTTCTTCAAAAAAAAAAAGTCTTTGTGCATCAAACTTATAGTCTCATAATATTAAGCATATAATCTCTCTTTGATAGAATAGCATGTTAGATCATTTTGATAGCATTCCAATCTTAGATATATCATGTTAGCTTCATCTTAGTATCATTTTCATACTAGTTCAAGCTTCATATCAATATTTTGCATCCTATCATCATCTAGTTTCATATCTAAGTCATCACTAGGATCTTGGTTGCATTCCATTTAGATCTTAGAATCATTTTAATCTCGTTCTTTAGGTTGTCATCTTAAAGAATCAAGTGCTCTTCCAAGCTGAGAGCTACCTTGAATCTTGAAGATCCTTGGAGATAGAGGAACATGGAACGATATTAAAGAGTTTAGATTCTTTTTAACTTGTTTTGTTTGGATTTCTAACCTCTAATGCAATGTTTCATGTGTGTGTTTGAATTTTTTTCTCCTCTTGCAGATTGATACCACATTTTTGACATACAGTTACAATAGCACTACTTTGTGTGACAACATAAGTGCTACTCTGTGTGACAACAAAAGTGCTACTTAACACAAATGCACTAAAGTATAGACAAGTAAAATATTTGAACAACAAATACAAGTGCACTAAAATATGGACAAAAGTGTTAATTAATAATCAAAAGCGCTATAACATGGGTAATCATGCTAAATTTGAGATAATAGTGCCATTGTAAGAATAATAGCACTAAAATATCAAATTGCAATAGCGCTAAAGCACGATCAAAAGCGCCAAAGCGCGACCTATGTGTCAAGCTAAATAGCCAAAAAGTTAGTTTGTTAAAAAAAAATGATGACGGATTCATGTCGGGCTCACCAAATGATGCTCTATAAAATGGGGCAAGGTTAGACTAAAACCTATGGTCGTATAACACGCAAAAACACAAGAAACAAAGAAGAGTTAGTGTTAATCAACCAAAAACTAGTCCAAGTAGGCATACCAAGAGAGACACTAAAAACAAAGTAAAGCATTTAACTATGAATATAAATGCAAGAAGACATCTCCAAATGTCTTCTACCATGCTCGTAGCTCCTCCTCCCTTGTTCCTCTCCTCTCCAAGTTCCAAATTAGTGTAGCTCTCAACATCTTTTTGCACTATGGATGCCTTATGGAGGTTCAAGATAAAAAGATGATTAATCTAAAATGTCATGCAAGTGTGAACAAAAGATAAAAATGAGAGATTATCTAATTAGCTAGTGTTGATTTTAAGCCAAAAGAGTGAATATGATTGATTATGCTAAAATGCTCTCTAAAATTCTCTATAACTTAGATGCATACAAGTTTTGAGGATCTGGATTATGAAGAAATGAGCTTTATTTATAGGAAAAATAGAGCAATGGATGGTTGAGATTGAATAATCTCAAGAAGGGCCAGGATTGAATGGTATTCAATCCATGTGAGGGCTTTCAACTTAATCCCAGGATGACAAGTGTCAATATGAGATAGGTTGAGAGGAGAGGGAATAAGCATTAAATGCTTGACATGACCTGAGAGTTAACTTAGGAGTTAAGGTCAAGGTTGGGTTGAGTGAATAAATTCTTTATTCAAAGAATAAAGCTTTTATCCAATGGATAAACTCTTGTGCAAAGGTAAAAGGGATAACCATGGTCAAAGCAATAAATCCTTGAGGAGACACATGAGTCACATGAGGGTTGAGTTAGGGGTTAACCATAAATGGTCATGTAAGAGCCATAAGTGGTTTGGAAGACTTTAGAGGTTAATTTGTTGAACACACAAAGAATTTAATGCTTTTCAAAGACTTTGAAGTCTTTGAGAAGTGACTCCAAGTTGCTCAGGGATGTGACAATAATTAGGGGATGGATTAGGTTAATTAGGAAGGGTTTAGAAGAATCTAGAAGGGGATTAGCATTGCAAGTGGGTTTGGTGGGTGAGGGAAAATAAGATTTAGTTAAAATAAAATTAATTTATTTCAACTTGTGGTTGCAACTTGCATTTGTAGGAAAAATGCAAGTGGGGGGGATTTAATGATTTAAATAAATGTTTTATTTAATTTATTTACAAGAAGAAAGGGTATTAAATTGAATAAATAGAATTTATTCATTTAATTGATTGTGAATTTTGGTTTTAATTGAAATAAATTGAATAATTTATTTAATTAATAGGAGAATGATTTGTAGGTGAATTAATTAAATGTTAATTTAATTAACTGATGGCTAGTGGATTTTTAATTAAATAAATAGAAAATATTCATTTAAATAAAATGGACAGATTTATGTGACTACAGTAAGTCTAAGCATCAGTTGTCTGAGTCTACACATCAACTCTTGGAGTCAAAATAACAATTCTATGAATTGCAACATCAATATTTAAAACTTCAGAGTTCTTGGTCTAAACTTTAGAGTTCTTGGTTTAAACTTTATCTCTCTCTGTCCAAATGTCATCTATCTTGGTTTAAAATTTAGGTCTCTTGGTCCAAATGTCATCTCTCTTGGTCTAAAGTCCAACTCTCTTAGTTTGAAGGTCATCTTTCTCATATTTCAACATTAGCTCTCCAAGTTTTAACTTCCTAGGTCTAAACATCAGTTGTCTGAGTCTAAAAATCAAATATTTGGATCAAAAAAACACTATTCTAAGTTCAAACAACCATTTTACGAGTCTAAACATCAGTATTTTGAACTTTAGAGTCACTGACTGGCAAAATAGCATTTTTCATCTCTGTCTCAAAGTTCTTGGTCTATTCCTTAGTATTTTTGGTCAGTTCCTTAGCATTTTTGGTTAATTCTATAGTGTTTTCGGTCTGCAGAATAGAGTTCTTGGTCAGTTTAGTAGTGTTTATGGTCAGTATAGCAACATTTCTAGTCATTTTGTCAGTGTTTCTGGTAAACTGCATCTAAATCAGAAAACAAAAACAATCCATTTCTTAGACAGTCAAACTTAGAGATTAGGCCATCTTCTTGGGGCACTCAGTTAGGTTATCTTCTATCAAAGCAGATTCAAAACTAGACACACTAAGGTTTTCAAGTATTCATCTCCAACAAGTTCAAGATCCAACATCTCAAAGTGCATCATCACATTTCCTTTGATAAACTGATCTCTCAAATATAGTTTCTCATCAGGATCTATCATCCTTTATCACGAAACTACAACACTTGATCAGACTAACCTCGCTCTCTATCATATGATATATCATTCCTATTGAACTTGGTCATATCAAAACCACAAAAATTGCACTCCAAACTAGGATTGAAAAAATTGCAAACTCACAAATACTTGAATGACCATTTCGTGTCGTCTAAGAAAGAGGAAGCTTAGTCAGAAAGCAATCTTGAAAAAGAGAAGATTTCTCTACATCAATCACAAACTCTTATTGAAACATCATGTATTCTTAAACCACTATCATCATTATCTATGTGGTCGTGGCAATGAGTTTGACAACAAACCTTTGAGAACGCAGGCCTTGCAACAAAGATCAAGGTTGTCTCAATCGCTCAATAGAAGTGGTCGCATCAATTTATCATATTTACCTCAATAGTTGATCAGTTATTGAGACACATTATAGAGATTGGAAACCTCGCAAAGCATTCAAAACACATGTATGCCCATTTTAACCAGGGCTCAAAGATGAAAAAATTGAAGAAACGGAAATAGAAACACCTAAAATGGCAGAAGATCACGAGGGAGTGGCACAAGGAAATGAAATAGAAGAAGAAATATCTGATCAACACATCAAAGAAATCCAAAAAGATCCTAAATTTTATAAATTAATGGAGAAAATATTGGAGGGCGAAAAACAGAAATACTTCCTAATGTTAGCAAAATTTGGTGCTAAACTTCCCCAAGATTTTGACATAAACAACTTAAGACAAAAGGAAGGATCAAATGACAATGAGAAAAATGAGGAAACTCTCAATCACAAGAAGGATGACACAAGAACTCCTGAGGACACAAGAAGAACTCATGATGACACAAGAACTCATGAGGACACATGAAGAACTGATGATGACACAAAAAGGAATCGTGATGATACCAGAAGAAATCATGATCATGCAAGAACTCATGATGATACGAGGAGAAGTCATGTCAATGATCCTCTTTTAAATCTCACTCAACAAATACAAACTGTACAATAATAGATTCAGAATATGCAAAATGGAACAAGTGCCAAAAGATATTGTTTAGAAGACCTTTGCCCATATTCTTTTGACAGGAGTTTGAACGTGGTACCATTTCTAGAACATTGTGATATCCCAAAATATGATAAATATGATGGGAAATGGATCCACAAGATCACATCAAAGAGTTTTGCACAATGAGCATGGAATTCACTCATAATGAAACATATATCATGTGATTATTCCCCAAAAGTTTGAGTGGACAATCAATGGAGTGGTTTTCCAAATTACCACCTGGAATTAGATCATTTGAAGAGTTGGTAAACAAATTCATTTCACAATACTCTTACAACATACATCATGAGATAACTATGTTGGATTTGTGCAATATTAAACAATAGGGTGGAGAGTCTTTCATGACCTTCTTGTAGAGATGGAGACATTTATTCAACAAGTATCCTAAACAAGTACCAAATCATGAAAAGATGGACATATTCATTGATAATCTTACAAGTGAAATGGGTTATGGACTCAAGTTACAATTCCCTCCTAGTTTTTCAAAGATGATGGAAAATGGCCTCAAAATTGAGGATGCTTTGGTTAAGAAAGGAGAATTGAAACTCTATAAAGAAGGAAATAATTCCTCAAACTCCAACAATAACAATAATAACAATCACAATAATGATAAACCAAAATTTTGGAAAAGAAAAAAAAATGTTGTGAATGATGGAGTAGCTGACAATAACGTTAAACCACAACAACCTATTTTCAATCTATCAAGTAGATCACCAATGTGTAATCAGGACAACAACGCTAAACCAAAATCATTATTTCCCAATATGGGCAGAAAATTTACCAACATTGGTGAACTATTGCAATCAGCTTTAAAAACTCTTCTTGCAAACAAATTAATCACATTACCAGAAGCAAGAGATTTTGAGCCCAAAATTAAACCAAGTTAGTGCAATGAAAATCATTTATGTGAGTTTCATAGGAACAAAGGGCATCAAACCAATGATTGTCAAAGACTCAAACATGTTATTAAAAATTTAATAGACAATGAGGTCATCACAGTGGATGGGCACAAAACAAATAAATCGCATATGACCTTCAAAACTCCACTGCCCAATTATGAAAAAGATGAAACATCAAATACTCAAAATGACAAAAGGAAAGCAAAATTTAACTATGCTCACACCTACGATAATGTAGTAAACATCATTATCATCAAAGAGAAAATGCCATCATAACCAGTACATGCCATTACTTGAAGTAAGGCTAAGGTAACATTCTCAGGTGTGACAAATAATGCAACATCTAACTCTAGGTAGTATAACATAGTAGATCAATTGCAGAAGACTCGCGCACAGATATCAATCCTAGAGCTACTAAATCTCTCACCAATGCATAAGGAAATATTAGAAAAGGCTCTAGTTGAAACCACAGTCTCTAAAGACCTAGATGTTGATGAGTTCCAAACCATGATGGGACACCTTATATCTCCTTACTACCTATCATTCACATAACATGATGACATGTCATTACAACATCCCCACAATGCTTCACTACACATTGAAGTGCTTATTCACAAAACATGCATCAAACATGTTCTCATATATGGAGAAACAGGCTTGAGTATTTGTGCATTGAGTTTAGTGTGTGCCCTAGGTTTTCCAGAAGAAGCAGTGGATCCTATAAAGAAAATAACAATCAAAGAATATGATGAAGAAGAGAGATCCTCTAAGGGAATAGTGATATTACCACTCAGAATAGGAACAGTTCAAAGAGATACAATCTGTCAAGTACTGGACTTGAATATATCCTCTAACATTCTTCTAGGCAGACCATGGATCCATGATATGTAGGCAATCCCTTTGACATATCACCAATGTGTTAAATCCCCTTATAATGGACAAGAGGTAACAATTTCAGCAGATTCAACTCAATATTGCAGCAATCTGAGGCCAGCTCAGGATGCCACAGTTCCTCATAATAGAGAAGCAGTCTCTCCTATCTCATCATCCCAAGAAAAACTATTGACATCAACCCTAGAAATTTTTGATAATAAATTTAAACTAAATGGCAAAGGAATGGGAGAGAATTCTCTACAGTCTATGCCACTTTCCCCTAGATCTTATAGAAAACTGACAAGTTCGCAATCACAAATCTTACAAAAACCTCTTCAGATATTTGATGGAGCCTTTGTTAGAGAAGGGACATTATCTAAAGAAACTGAGGACAAGGATGTGCTACAATGGTTATATAAGGATGAAGAAGTTCAACAAAAACTCAATAATGTCAGTATACCCATAGAAAAATATGGAAAAGTATTCAACATCTTACAGAAAATGGGATACATTGGAACAAGTCCTGTGGGAAAAAGACAAGGTCTTCTAGAACCCATACAACCTAAATCTCAAATGGCTAAAGACAAATTAAGCATAGGGTATGGACAATTTATTTCAGAAGAAGAAACACATCTTAGACAATAAAAAGAGGAGCATGATAGAAGACAAGAGGAACTTGCAATCCAGAGAGAAGAAGCATCTACTAGAAAACAAGAAAAATCAACTTCCAATCAACAACATCAAGAAACTCATGTAAGGCAAGAAGATCTGATAGCCCGACTAGAAAATGTAACCATCAGTCCAAAAGAAGATAAATATGAGAGAAGAAAAGCAATGGCAAAGAAAATAGAAGAAGCAACCCACAATCTATGCAAACAAATCTATACATTACAAGCTAGCAGTGAAACTAACTCGCATGAGTGGGAATTTGATACATATTCTAAAATATCTTCTAAAGAATCTTGTGATACAAAAGATGTATATATTAATTTAGTCCATGCGTATGTGGGCCAAATGTCAGAATATAGGCCACTTAAATGTGAATCACAAACGATTGATTATAACCTCACTGAGACCAATTGGAGGGAAATCGGGAAAACATATCTTGAGGAGAGTGGTATCCTTAAATCGACTAAAACAACAACAAACTTTGACAATTATGTCATGACCATTGAAGTCTTTGAAATCAACCAATCAGATGATCCTTTACCCTTAATGCACCCAAAACTTATTGACTAGGACACTACCGGAATTAGTAAAGTTGATACCTTCCCAAACGACCATGTTATAGTCATATATATCAATGCCATTGAACCTGTGACACCCAAAAGAGCTTCCAGTAGTGAATCTAATAATGCATCTTCTAGTTAGGGGGTGCCAAATCTTCCAATCACAAAAGTTAAATTAAAGAATTAAAAAGAAGGTCCAATGCTGAAAACCATTTTATGGCAACACTAGACCAATCAAAAGATAAAATAAAGGGTGTATCTGAGGATGAAAACCTCCTTGAGGCACCTGAAGATGGAAGATTTGACACCATCCTGAAAAAGTTTCAAGAGAGATTAGTTATCCTGATTGAGCCTACTAAAGAAGTCAAAATTGGTACTCTAGAGAATCCTAAGATTCTTCATCTTGCAGCATCTTTATCAGAATAAGAGAGAAAACACTACAATGACTTCTTCAAGAGAAGGCAGATCAAGTTTTCCTGGTCATACGAAGATATGCAAGGACTAGATCCAAACCTCGTCATGCATCACCTCAATGTTGCTACAGGAGCTAAGCTAGTCAAATAAAAACTCAGGAAGATGCACCCTCACATTGCTCTTTTGGTAAAAGCAAAGTTGAAGAAACTATTGGATGTAGGATTCATAAGACTAGTCACATATCTAGACTAGGTGTCAAATATTATACCTATATCAAAACTGGACAAGAGAATCAGAGTGTGCACAGATTTCAAGGACCTAAACAAGGCATGCCCAAAGGATGATTTCCCACTACCAAGCATTGATATCATTGTAGATCTTACAAGAGACCATAAAATATTCTCTTTAATGGATGGTTTCTCAGGGTACAACCAAATCAAGATAGCCTCTGAAGATCAAGAGAAAATGGCATTCACGTGCCCTTGGGTTACTTTCTATTGGAACATCATGCCTTTCGGGCTCAAGAAGGTCGGGGCTATTTATCAGAGAGCAATGACCACCATTTTCCATCATATGATGCATACCTACATGGAGGATTATGTGGATAAAATACTAGCAAAATCCCACACCAGAGAAAGACACCTAGAAATTCTAGACAAAATATTTGACAGGTTAGAGAAATACAAGTTAAGATTGAATCCAAAGAAGTGTGCTTTTGGGGTCACATCAAGCAAGATTTTGGGATATATCATATCTACTTGAGGAATAGAAGTTGATCTAGCAAACGTAAAATCTATAATGGAGATTGAATCACCGAAGAACATCAGTCAACTACATTCTCTACAAGGGAGATTGTAGTCAATAAGAAGGTTCATAGCACAATTAGCTGATCGTTGTCATCCCTTCACTCACTTATTACATAAGAATGTTCCATTTAGATAGAATAGAAAATGTGAGGAATTCTTCACTCAAATCAAGGAATATTTGGTAACTCCGCCAGTACTAGCATCACCAATTCAGGGAAAACCATTGTTTCTTTATATTTCAGCTAGAGAAGTATCACTAGGAGCTCTTCTGGCGCAACACAACAATGAAGGAAAAGAATGGGCAATCTACTATATCAAAAGAACTCTAGTGGTATATGAGTTGAACTAAACAACCACGGAAAAAACATGCTTAGCAATAGTATTCACCACCCAAAAGTTGTAGAATTATATGCTCACACATTCAGTTAAGCTGATTGCCAAGATTAGTCCTTTGAAGTATTTGCTAAGCAAGGAAACACTAATAGATCGACTAGCTAATGGGTCATGGTGCTGAGTGAAATTGGCATTGAATATGTTGATCGAAAAGCTATAAAAGGACAATTGTGGATCAACTAGTTGAAGCACCCTTGTGCAATGATACTCCATTACACATTGAATTTTATGATGTAGATGTTCTCACTATCAATAGGAAGACTTGGGAACTATGTTTTGATGGCTCTTACACACAACATGGATTAGGTGTAGGAATCCTATTCATAATGCCTCAAGGCCACACTATCCCTAAATCATATAGGCTAAGCTTCCCATGTACAAATAATACTGTAGAGTATGAAGTACTAGTCATTGGTCTCAAGATGGCCATTGAATGGAATATCACAGTTTCATATCTATGGTGATTCACAACTAGTTATCAACTAGATAAATGATGAGTACCAAACCAAGGATGATAAAATGATGCCCTACAAGAAACCAGTTGATCATTTCAAAAAATATTTTGCAGAGATCACTTTTGTTCAGATCCCAAGGAATGAAAATAAAGCAGCAAATGCCATGGCAACGATAGCATCTATTTTACAAACTCAAGAGAATCAAGAGCATTATGAATTCCTTGTGGAAGAACTTTTTTATCCAGCCCATGATTCCCCTAACACACAAATCATCTGCAATATATCTAAAACTGATTTCTCACGATATGGCCCAACATATCTTTACTTGAAAGATAATATCCTTCCCCTAGATCTTTCATGAAACCAGAAATGGAACTTTATCTATCAATCCACTCATTATACCATTATCGTTGATACACTTTACAGACAAGGTCTAGATAGCACTCTCCTCAGGTTCCTTGAATGTGACAAATCTAAAAAAACCTTAAACGAATTTGTAGACACTTAAAAATAATTATTTTAATTATTTTTAATTTCTCACATAATTAATTTATTAATTAATTATGCAAATTCTAATTCTCCTCAATATTAATTAATTATAATTAATATTGTCACTATAGTATGTGATTGATTTATTTAATAAATCAACCCCTCTTTTTTACTCATCTAAAAATTAAATCCTCTCAAATCCTCCTCTTCACTAATTAATTTAAATTAATTAGTTAACCTACATGATTCCTACAAATCATCTTCCTAATCCATCATTAACCTAATAAATTCTTCTAGAAACTCCCTAAACTCGCTTAACCTTATTCTTCAAATTTTTAATTCCCTCCACTCATTCTCTCTCCTAGTCAAATCCTATTACAAATCCTATCTCACCTAACCTTTCCTCTAATCCCCCTCCTAATGAGTTGCTAGTGGCTAATCATCATGATTAGCCACAAAGTCAACTCCTTGTCCCTTCCATCCAACCACTATCCTTAAATGCTCTTTTCCTAGGTGAAAATCTCACATTCCTCTAAGCATCTCCTCTCCCAAGGAATTTTTAAATTCCTTCTTATTCCTCCAATCCCCATGATCATCCCTTTTTGAAGAATTCTAAATTCTTCCTCCCCATTCTTCAAGGAATGTCCCATCTCTTGCGCTTCTCAAGGCACATTGGGAAGCCTTCCCAATGCACCTTGAGGAGTGTGGAGACAAGAAATGCCTTTAAGGCATATCTCTTGGTCTCCACACCCTCTCTTGGGCCTTGTGTGAGCTCACAAGAAATCCTGACCCTTCATCTTGAGTCTATCCTAGCCATCAATTCTTCCTCTCCTCTTCCTATAAATTGAGGACTCCATCCCTTCATTCACTATCTCCAAGTTTAGTAATCTTATGTTGCTAGTTTGAGCCTAGAAAATTCATCATAGCATCCTTACCATGCCAAAATCATCTCTCATCCACACTTAATCATCTCATCCATATCATCCCTCAAGATCCATCTTATTTGTGTACAACATGGGAGAGCCATCCACATCAAGCAAGCAAGGAGCAAATCAACATCAAGTTGGAGGCACATTGGGCGCACTTCCACTCCATTCAAAGGAGAAGGTAAAAATATTGTGAGGTATATGCATATCATTTGTGTTTTTCATGTGAGTTAAGTTATGTCTATTGATTTCATATTCTTTCATATTTGATTTTCATTTTTACTAACTAATCCACCTCACTCTCCTTTTCACCATCTTCATTTTGGCACGCCCGATGGGACCCACATCCCTAAAAACTAATATTTTTGTGAGTTTTTGTGAGTTGAGAGATGCAGGTTCCAAAACAGCGTGAGAGACTGCAAATCAGCATGAGCGACTCGGGTTTAGCGTGACAGAAAACCTATTTTGGCGTGAACGCAGGTGCAAGCATTTTGGTCCAAGTGATTTCAATCAGCACAACCATTTTTATAAAATTTTCGCTCTATTTTTTAAATTTGAATTTTAAAAATTTTACCCGCTAATCTGTCAGGTTTCTGTTTTCAGTGTTTCAGTGTGAGTGTAGGCATTTCAGTGTGACAGACAGGTATAAAACTCTTCATTGCTTTGTGTTGACTGTTATCTTTTTTTATTGTTTTGGTTTACTACAGCGCATACACAGGCATTTTAGCACCTACGGAGGTGCTTCAATGTGACTGACTTCACTTCACTGCATGCATTGTATGTGTAGTACAATAAGTACTAATTTCCTTTTTTTAGTTTTGCAGTTTGAATTGACCATCCAAGACCTTAAAAATTAGAAAAACTACTAATCCACTTTTTTACAGGTTGCCTAAGAGACCCAACCAAACATTGTGCTTGTTTTATTTTTAACTAGGCACCTAGATGATAATTAAAGGTTGAATGAATCATTGTTTTATGTGTTTTAAGAAAAGTGTAAACATAGGAGAGTATGCTCTCGTCTAGCTAGACGATCAGAAATCCAGATCCTCCAACCTTTTCTTGTTTGATTGCATGTTTACCCTTAGCGAGCCTACCCTCCCAACTTTCTCTTTGATAAGGTAAGAGGGGAATGACATAGGTGAGTACACCTAGACCTGGGGTTCCCAACTCACTATAATAAATAGGCCATTGACTATGAAAGGGTCAATGGTTGGGGCTATATGAGAGTTCACTCTCACATTGGGCGCTAAGTAGGATCCTAGAGATCTCAATCACGCTTGTGTGACTACTAAGTTCTTGGTGCTTTGTTGGGCTATAGGCCTCAATTGCACTTGCATGACTGCGAAGGGTAGCTCCTAATGGGAAGACTTACTAAACACCTTGTGCATAGTGGCCAAAAACCTTCTAGTCATTGGTGCAGGAGGTCAGACCTCCGAAGCTGCCCATATTTTTACTACCCTTGGTAGAGACACAAAGTTTTCCATGAGAATTTTTCATGGGAATTGATGTTTGGTTGCCCAAGAGAAGTGAGTGTCATGGAGGGGAGCCAATGGGGTCAAGCATCTAAGTGTCCGCTCTGGGTAAGCGTAGCTGGGAAACCAATTGGGATCCAATGACTATTGTCCTTGCTAGCCTTAAGAGTGTTGTATATAAGCATGAGTGTCTTTGAGTTAAAATACATTTGATCATTGTGTTTTCTTTGTTTGATACATACTTTCCAAGAGTAGACTAAAGAACACATCATTATCCTCAAACACTTTGCAAAAACACTTGTCCAAACCCAAACAATTATCCAAGTCATTACCCACACAAAGTCCAAAATTGCATCAAAACTTAGTCCATCTCATGTTTCATAAGCCCAAGTTGTATAAACATCCTAAGAAGTCAATTCACCAACCTATCAAGAAGAAAAAGATCACTCAAGCACAACTCTTTAGGTGTCAGAAATTTTGGTATACCAACTGTAAACTCTTGCTCAAACATAGGACATTCTTGCATCATTACCATGATTACGTCCATGGTCATAGCAATGAGTTTGATGCTAGTGATGAACTAAGACTCTATTCTCTCCATCAAGGTTCAGGTTTGTCCTTTAACACCAACTATCATCAAAATAAGGGTGGTCATGTCCCTTCATACAACTTGCCATCTGAACCAATCATCTATTGAGTCATGTTCATGCCAAGAATAACCTAGTCATCAATATCTACCTCCTCAATCAATCACCCTTAATCTCCTAAGGACTTAGCACATCAAATCAATCTCCCTCCACTATCAAATCAATTATCAAAATCCAAATCCAATCATCCTTTAATCCAATTTAACCTCACATTAAGGTTGCATGCCTTTTGAAGTTCCATTTAGACCTCATCATTAATCAATTGGCTCTTGCACTTGAAGAAGAATCCTCTCAAAGTATCTTTTGCCTTATCCTTTTTGAGTCGATCAAGACTCTTAACTTGCACCTTTACTTTGCTTAGGGTCATTAGTCAACCCTTGGTGGAAAAGAGGCTTTTTAATCACCATTCCAAGGTCTAAATTCTACCCAACTTGGTCATTACCTTTCTTGTGGTTTCATCCACCACCTAAAATCCTCATCCAAGGACTAAGGTGTCAATCCTAATCAAATCCAGGTTCTAATCCAATAACCCCACCAATAAGAAAAATCCCTTGTCATCAAAGACAAAATCCAAAAATTCCACAAAAATCTTGTTGTCCTTTCATCAAAAAATGTTTCCTCCAAGCTTTTCTAAGGTTATTCGTGTATGGTCATAACTTGATCTCAAAAGAAAAAGATGGTTGAACAACAATATGGCATGCCAGACATTAGTGTCCTATATGAAGATCCCATGCAAGATCCTACACAAAGTGGGCAACCTAGCAATCAAGATCAAAGCCAAAATACTAATATGGTTAGCCAAGATGAACTCTCTCCGGAAGTGCAAAGTTTCCTAGCAGACTCTTATAACCAAGAGATGATTGAAAAGTTCATCCAACATAATCCTACTACACTTCTAAAAACTCTCCTTGAAAATGGAGCTCAACTTTTGTCTGAATTTGACAGATCTGCTCTTGGCCAACAACCACAAGGAGACCTCGCTCCCACACAAAATGTTGCACCTATTATTCAAACTCAATCAATTGCAGCCCCATCAATCATCCAAACTCAATCAATGCCACCCACAGCACCTCCCACTGTGGTCTCCATCCCACCTTCTTCCTCTTTACCATCTATACCACTATCAAATCCAATCTCATCTATTCTCCAACATGCTTCTATACCACCTCCTTCCATTCAACCACACATCTCTATTCCACAAACTTTGCTTCCTGTCAACAATGTCGCAAACTTTATCTATGCCGCAATCTATCCTGTCACAATAGTTTGTGGACCACAACCAACTATCACTCAAATCCCAGCGACATCGATCATCACATCTCATATTATCTCCTCCTCATCATATCAATACATTGGTGGTGGTACACCTTCCTTGACTCATCCAATTCATCATTATCAAAGTCCACAACAAGACCTCATTAAGGAAATTGAAGACATGAAAAAATATCATCAAGGACATGAAAGAAGGGACTAATAAGAGGAAACCTTACTTGTTTGAGGAATTTTGTCCTTGTCCTTATGACCCGTCTATATCAGTTGCACCTTACCCTCTAGGATTTGAGATCCCTAAATTCACCAAGTATGAAGGCAAAGGAGACCCCCGCAACCATGTCCAGGAATTTCACATCTTATGTCAAGAATTCTCCTATAGTGACCTATATCTCTGCAAACTCTTTCCCAAGAGTCTCATAGGAGACACCCTAGCTTGGTTCTCATCTCTACCATGAGGCTCCATTGTCTCCTTTCCAGACTTGGCAAAGAAATTTGTAGCTCATTATGCCTACAACATGGCTAATGACATTTCCATGATGGACCTTTGTAACACAAAGCAAAGGCCCAGAGTGACTTTTTCCAACTTCTTACAAAGATGGTGACATATCATCAAGAAATTCCAGTGGGACATGCCAGAACAACATCAAATTCAATTATTTCAAAAGAACTTGGTGCCCGAACTTTCAATACCTTTGACATCTCAATGTATCAAATCCTTCCAAAAATTGATCGATAAGGGCCTTGCCCTCGAACGTGTCTTGTTGGAGGAAGGAACCTTGAAACATTACCAAAAATTATCACAAAGTTCTTCCTCTTATCATAACAACAAGCCAAAGTTCTGGTCTAAAAACAAAAATATAGTCAACAATGGTGTAACTGATGCAAAGTGGGTCCAAACTGTGACTGCTCCCCCAAAATCCACCACCAATAATCATCAATTCAACAATCAAAACAATCAAAATCAATCTGAAAAACCTCACAAAAATGTCTTAGTCTAGGAACGACCACCTTGATCAAATAACATGACTCCAAGAGACTTCACTCCTCTTGTTGAGCCTATTGAAATGGTGTTTCAAAAACTTGTCCAAGCAGGTGCAGTGGTTTTTCCAATCACTCACCCGGTTGACCCCAATCAACCCAAACCTAGATGGTATAATGAGAATGGGTATTGTGAGTATCATCGTATCAAGAGACATGATACACAAAAGTGCATGAAGCTTAAAATCTACATACAAGATGTCATTGATAGGGGTGAGATTGAAGTAGCATATGCAAAACTTGGTAATAACAATGAAAAACTTAAAATGTACCAGGAACCCTTCTCGAAGCATGATAAAGGAAAAGGCTAATCATCTAACGCAGTGAGTTATGAATACACTAATCATATAACTGGCTTTGACTCTTTAGTAGGTTGCATCAAGCCCACAGACAACCATGTTAATGTCATAACTATCCAAGGAGTTAATCCTTCCCCTTCCCAAAGCAGACCAAATCCTGCTAAGATAGTCATTCAAGGCACCATGCCTTCCACCTCCCATCCCCAAAATGACTACAATGTAACCATGTGCCAAGGTAAAGTCACTATCCAAGGAGTTCCTCCCCCACCAAACCCCCCACCCATGTCTTCCACCCACCGATATGACCTCCTAGACCAACTTGGAAAAACCCCTGCACAAATTTCCATCCTAGAACTTCTGAAGACTTCCCCTGTACATAAGGAAATTTTGGAGCAAGCCCTCCTTGAGTCTCGTGTTCATGATAACATCAATGCTACTCAATTCCAAGATTTCATTGGAAACCTTGCTACCCAATAGCACCTTGTATTCACCTCCAATGATACTCCCACAAACGGAGACCACAACAAGCCTTTACACATTGAAGTCCTTATCCAAAAGCACAAGGTCAAATGTATTTTGATAGATGGTGGATCCGGACTTAATCTGTGTACATACAAGTTAATAAAACAATTGCGACTTTCTGAGGACTTGGTAGACATATCAGGAAGGATCACCATAAAAGCATATGATGATATAGAGAGAGGTTTGAAGGGCATGATCACCTTACCTCTTCAAGTGGGCCCTATTACAATTGAAACCCCTTTCCAAGTACTAGATCTTGATCTCCCCTACAACATTCTCCTCGGTCGGCCATGGATTCACTCCTTGTAGACCGTACCCTCCACCTATAACCAATGCATCAAATTCCAATTTAATGGAAGAGGGATCGCTATCAAAGGTGATCCCCAACCTTTTCAATATTGCAAACTCTTAGAGGGGAAGCATCCATATCATTGCCCACTAAATAGACCCTTGCCAACGCCTCCATCTGACACATGAAATATTGCCTCCACTTCATCCCAATCAGATACTCAAATCAAAATCTTGGACAATGGCTGTTCAAAATACAAATTGGAGGACGTCTCATTAATAGGCAACCTTCCCCTCTCTCCTAAGTCATTTGGAAAACCTAAAGAGCTCAAAAAAGACCCAAAACCAGTCATGTAATGCCAAAACACTACCTTCCAGCAATGAGGCCCACTTGATGAGGCGAGCCTCAAAGAAGATGTCTCTTCATGGCTGTACTGGGAAGAAGATGATGTTGGCATATGGACACTCCAATGAGACATTGTGTGTGATTGAAGGTTTTGTCATTGATGGCAACCTTGCAATCCTATGGCACCGGCAAGACATTATATCGGCAAAGCATTATACAGGCAACCTTGCAATCCTATGGCACCGGCAAGACATTATACCGGCAAAGAATTATATAGGAAACCTTGCAATCCTATGGCACCGGCAAGATATTATACCGGCAAAGTATAACACAGGCAAGATAGTGCACCGGCATCAGAAGATCAATCTACACCGGCACCGGCACAGAAGATGTACACCGGCATAGAAGAAAAGATGTATACCGGCACAGAGGCCGACAGGATCTTTGATATGTAATATTTTGTTTATTATTGTAAGCCGACTTGGCAAATTGTAAAATGACTCTTGTATATAAAAGAGATCATTGTAGGCATTTGTAGGATATGGTTAGAATGCAATAAATAAATTATAAGGTAGACCTAATGTGCGAACTGTAGGTCAAGGGTATATGTAAAGAATAGAACAAGAATCGATACTGAATCTAGCATTAAAGATGCTATTGTAAAGTAGTACAGAACATTGGATTTGTGTAAATCCTCATTGTAAGTCAGTGTGACTTCTTATTGAGCAGTGAGCTCTAGGTAGTTGGCCTTCCTGCATGTGCAGGCCCCTATTGTAAGTAATATTCTCTTATTGGCCAGTAAGTGAATATTGTGGGTCACAAATCCCACTGAGGTTTTTCCCACACCGGGTTTCCTTGTTAAACATCTTGTGTTATGGTGTTCTTTTCATGTGGATGCTTTTGATTCTATTATTTGCATTAATTCTTGCATACCGGTATACTGTTCCTTTGTATTCTGCATATTCAGTTTCAAGAAAATTTCATTACCGGTCAGATACTGATTCACCCCCCCCACCCCCCTCTCAGTATCTGTGGGAACCCTAACAATTGGTATCAGAGCCTGGTCCTCTATTTTCAGAAGCCTAACAGCTTGAGGAAGATCTTGACACCGATAAAGATGGAAAATCTAATGAAGCAACTTGAAGGAGCTCTTACTGACTATGATGCAGAGAAGTTGAAAAATATCAAATTAGAAGATGATTTCAAAGCGGCTTAGGACATTATTTAGGCACTTCAAGAAAATCTTACGGTTGCAAGAAACAAGAGAAGAGAACTTTGTGAAAAATTGCAAAATGAAAATGATGAAAAGGAATCACTAAATGATATGATAAGCAAATTGAAACAAGAGATCATGACAAAAAAAAATGAAATGCAGGATATGACTATGAGATTCTACAAAGAGATTGAGGACAGAAAGAAAAATGAAGAAGAATTGATCAGAAGACTAAGTGATGCAGCAAATGAGAACACAAGACTTAGCTATGAAAATGATATGTTGAAGATAGGTCTGATGGATACTCAAAATGACTCGAATGAACTAATGACACAAAAAGAGATCTTGGAAAGAGAATTGGAAACTGCAAATCAACACAAAGAAAAATTCAAGAAAAGCTCAGAAGAACTTGGTACCTTATTGAAGAATCTAAAACCCAAAGATGACACTTCTGGAGTTGGATTTAAAATTGGAGAAAGCTCCGGTACTGCAAATACCCAGGATAAAAGCAAACTGGTAAGACCCTCTAATACTTATAAATTCAATGGAAAATGCTTTAACTGTAATAAATATGGTCATAGGGAAAATGAATGTAGATCTAGGAATTATCAGAACATCAATCCTCCCACCGATCAATGCACCAAATGCAACAAAATTGGTCATAACTCTAAAAATTGTAGAATGAATGTAAGATGTTATGTTTGTGGAAGATTTGGTCATTTATCAAATAAATGCATAACACAAACCAGCATAGGTTATGGGAAAGCTATTCAGAAAAATAATGTAACTTGTTATGCATGTAACAAGATTGGTCATATTGCTAAATTCTGTAGAAGTAAAGGTACACCAATAGATAACAAAAGTACTACCTTGAAAGGTAAAGAAAAGGTTGAAGAGGTTAAGCAAGAATTTTCAAAGCAATGGATTAGAAAAGGTGATCTAAATATTGGGGTTACTCCTCCACTGGTAGAATCAACAAATGCTTCACCAGTAGAACAATATGATGCTCCACCGGCAGGATGTTCTTCATCAAACTAAAGAAAATTATCTTGAGGGTTTGGCAATTTAATGACACATGTGCTATTATTCCCTCGGTTAGAGAAAAGAAGTTGAAAATCCTTCATTACCGGCAAATAAAGTTGAGTTAATACATTACCGATAAACAATTAATGTGGTAGGTGACAGAAAAGACTTTATAAAATAAGGTTTTTTGCTCCATTTCATTTCACCGTGAATTCAAACTTTCAGAAGAGCGTGAAGATTTCCGAGCTAAGGCATTCTGAGCAAAGAGGCAAAGCACTTCAGCAACCAATCCATCCAAAGGCAAAAAAAGGTATTTATCATCATGGCATCCTCCTCTGCACCTGAATTCATAGCAAACCCTATAGTAGTTGAGGTTATAAAATGACCTAGGCCCGTGTTTCAGCTAGTTCCTGAGGTAGCTAAGAAAGATGACAACACAGGTGCATTTTCCCAAATTCCAAAGGGTGTTGTTTATGCAGAAGACCCTAGAATGTATATTCATTGCAACATAGAGGAATTAGGTGTTGAAGAAATCAAAGACATGTATAAATCTGTCATATGTGACAATGCCGAAAATGTGAAACCTGAACATAAAATTGTTGAAACCCTAGGATTCACTGAAATCCTCTGCATTCTTGAATTTCTCGAGGAAGTGGTTAGGATAGTTCTTAGCAGGGTACATGGTTCATTCTTTTGGCTTGATTCAGTTCACAAGATTACCAAGGAAGCTGTGAAAGTAGTAATAGGGTTACCTTCCACCAGTACCAGACCCGACAAAACCAAGAAGGTTTCCAATGACCTAGTAAGAAACTTAATTGGTGCAACATCCAACAAGAGATCATTGAGGGTTAATGATGTGACCGATACAAATGTTAGATTTGTTAGCATGATTCTAGGTTACAAAGTAACTCATGCAAATAGGCTTAACTCTATTTCCAATTTATGCATAAAGAGTGCTTATGACATGGTTAAGGACAATGTGAAAATTGATATCCATGAATGGTTAAAAGATGAGTTAATTGACAATTTGGCAAAAATCAAGAAGGATAACAAAGGAACCTTTAAATTTGGAAACTTACTTGTATGCTTGATGCTACACATAACCAAACAGCCTCCCGGTATAGGCAACAAGGATTTTGGATTTGACCTACCAGTAGGAAAACAATTGTCTGACTTATTCAACAGCATGGGTGAAAACAAAGAAAACAATATCCATGAGTACTTTCAAGCACTTAAGGTTAAAATGAATAAGAGGATCAGACTATCACAGGAAATTGTCAACAAATATAAGGATGATATATGTTTTGTAATTAAAAAGGATGAGATCTGGATGGAAGTAGTCATCCCAAGAACAATCTGGGTTACAGAGATGGGGTATGAAACAAATGACCACATAGTGGAAACTTATGCCAAAGCACTTCTGGAAGCCCCCCCTGAACCAAAGGAAGAAGTATTTGGTAGTGCTGAGCACATCGAAAGTCAAATTCAATCTAAAAAGAGAGTAAAGAAAGTTGAGGCATCTATGAGGAAAGGATCTAGGCAAGCAAAAGCCTTAAAAGATGATGTATTAAAGAAAATCGGCATAACAGAAGAAGAGTTGGCAGCTCAACAGCCTAAAACTCATCTATCACCGGTAGATACCTCCTCAGAAGGAGACATGCCAACAACTTTCAAAAGAGTTGTTAGGAAAAGAGACCCCTCACTAGTATCCACTCCTTCACCTAGAAGGACAAGATAGAAGCAACAAGTTGTACGGTCTCTGGTCAAGAAAGCCCCACCTAAGAAAAAGTTGACCCCCAAAAAGAAGAAGAAGATAGACACTGACTTGGCCCCTTTTGACATATTGCTAAATGAGATCACAGAGGAAGGAAAATTGAAAAACATAGGGAAAATCTATGACACCCTATCAGAGGATGAGAAAGGACAAGTGGAGGAAAGTGTTATACTACACATCGATATGTATAAAAAGTTTTTGATGCAAGTCCTAAATGAAATTCCTGATGAGTTATATAAAATACTTGAGGCCAGAAGGCAAGGAATAATTGAGTTAGATAAGAAAATTAAAATAGAAAAATTACTTGCAGTATATCCGGTCAACACACCTAAGGAAATTGATGATTTGATAGCTCAGGCCAACCGGATAGTCTTTTCCACTACACATCGACAAATATCATTAATGGCAGGTAGAGTTACTAAAGTCTCAACTGAAATAGAAGATGGTTGGGATAGATTCTTGGTTGAAAAGGAAAAACAAGAAGAATATATGAATCCCAAGCCCATTCTGGTATATCAAAAGGATAAAGGGATAGGTAAATTTGGTGCACCACCAAGTATCAAGATTAGAGACAACTTACCCCCACCTCCTTTAAATACTCCACTGGTAAAAACAACTACAGAAGATCAACCGGCAGCTGAGAGCATGGACACAGAGGATAATAATCCTAATCCTGAAATTCTATATACTATGAATGTTGATACTCAAAAGATCAACATAGTGGTAGATAAGGATACCACAGATAAATCTGATAACAAAGGGCAACCGGCAGTAGATTCAGAGAAAAAGATGGTTTCTGGAACTCAAACAGAGCAACCACCAGAACAGACTCCACCGGTAAGATATGATGTAGGAAAAACTATTCTTAAAGAGATGGAGACACAAACAGACCTACCAGAAGTCAATACCAGCATGGCCACCTCCACGGGCACTCAGTTTATTGGGTCACCATCAAATGTAATAGAGGTATTGCTCGAATCTATCAAGAAAATAACAGATTATAGCTCACAAGCATATAAAGAGATAGATGATTCAATTCCAGTTTTGAAATTAATAGCTCCAAATTGTAATATAGCCAACAAAGATTCTTTAGGCCAGTTGGATACACTTTGTAAATATATTTCTGGAAATTTTGAGCAAACAAATGTAGAAACTGTAAAAGAAAGTGTAGAAAAAGAGAAACAAAAATTCTTTGAGGAAGGAATAAAGAAGTGTAACAAGGAATTTGACACACTTCTACCGGAACTGTGCAATTTGTTGAAAGAATACACAACTTTGTACAAAGACACATGTAAGATAAACTTTTTGAACACAGATGTAGACAAAAAGATGAGCAAGGTATAGGAAGAGATCAATAAACTGGCTAATAATTTTGTTAACTCACCTGATACACTATCAGTTTTTGAGGAAAAGATAACAAATTTTGAGGAAGAATTGCTCAAATTAGAGAGAGAAAAGGAGAAAATAATAAACAAGGCAAAAATTTTGAGATCTAAACTAAGTCCAAGACTAGACTATTTAGCATCTCCGCGTAAGGAAATATCAGAGGCACTAACACAAGGTAGCAAGACATCGGCAGAGCACTTGCAGCATCTCACCGGTACAGTATACAGAACTGAGATAGCAATAAAGGAGAGCAAGAAGTTTATGGATGGTATAAGCTTAATTTTGGGAGATATTCTTTAGATAATAACTACCCAACTACAAGGTTGAGGTTATGAATTGGTACAAAATCTACTAACCTTTGTCATTGATGCCAAAGGGGGAGTAGTAGATGAGAAAATTCAAAACACAAGGATCACATGCTCAGGGGGAGCCCTCACATTTTTGGTAAATTTTTTTGGTATACACATTTTTGGATATCTTTTTGAAATTTCTCATGAGTGTTGCCATCAATGCCAAAGGGGGAGATTGTTGGCATATGGACACTCTAATGAGACATTGTGTGTGATTGAAGGTTTTGTCATTGATGGCAACCTTGCAATCCTATGGCACCAGCAAGACATTATACCGACAAAGCATTATACAGGCAACCTTGCAATCCTATGGCACTGGCAAGACATTATACCGGCAAAGCATTATACAAGCAACCTTGCAATCCTATGGCACCAGCAAGATATTATACCAGCAAAGTATAACACAAGCAAGATAGTGCACCGGCATCAGAAGATCAATCTACACCGGCACCGGCACAGAAGAAAAGATGTATACCGGCATAGAGGCCGATAGGATCTTTGATATGTAATATTTTGTTTATCATTGTAAGCTGACTTGGCAAATTGTAAAATGACTCTTGTATATAAAAGAGATCATTGTAGGCATTTGTAGGATATGGTTAGAATGCAATAAATAAATTATAAGGTAGACCTAATGTGCGAACTGTAGGTCAAGGGTATATGTAAAGAACAGAGAAAGAATCGGTACTGAATCTAGCATTGAAGATGCTATTGTAAAGCAGTATAGAACATTGGATTTGTGTAAATCCTCATTGTAAGTCAATGTGACTTCTTATTGAGTAGTGAGCTCTAGGCAGTTGGCCTTCCTGCATGTGCAGGCCCCTATTGTAAGTAATATTCTCTTATTGGCCAGTAAATGAATATTGTGGGTCACAAATCCCACCGAGGTTTTCCCACACCAGGTTTCCTCGTTAAACATCTTATGTTATGGTGTTCTTTTCATGCGGATGCTTTTGATTCTGTTATTTGCATTATTTCTTGCATACCAATATACTGTTACTTTATATTCTGCATATTTAGTTTCAAGAAAATTTCATTACCGGTCAGATACTGATTCACCCCCCCCCCCCTCAGTATCTATGGGAACCCTAACAGATGAAGATCCAACAAAAATATCCAAAAAGATGTACCCAAAAGCATTAGCCATAGTCGAAAAAATGGGTTACAAAGGACACGGCCTGGGACTAGAGGAGAAATGAAGAAAAGCACCCATAAATCCTATCTCCTACAAATACAATAAAGGCTTAGGGTACACCCTGATGCCCAAGATTACTATCGATGGTGCCCCATCAAGTCCTTCTTTGGATGTCGAAAGCACTGACAAAGAGGAGTTCCACGAAATGCCTTATGAATACAAAAATGATATCTTCTTTGACACTCATGTCAATACCATTACCCCCATAACCCCTTCCACTTCACATGAGCTACATCTTGTCCATCCTGAACTCATAGACTGGGGCCAATGAGATAAACCCACGTTAGATATCTACGCCGATGATAATTCTCTCATTACTCTCCTGATAGTGTGAAATCTGGAAGATTTTAACAGAGTAGAGGGTATTCAACTTCATGAAAATGGATACTTCGGTAGTCAGGTCAATGCCCTTAGTCACAAAAAACATGATTCCCTAGGTGAAAACCTCTCTAAGGCACCTTTGGATGAGCAAAAAATAAAAACAAAGGGCGTATCCGAAAGTGAAAACCTGGAAAAGGCACTTGATGATGAGGGACTTGACCTCCCTACCATTGGTTACCTTCCATAGGATAGATCGAATTTGCTAATAGAAGAAACATATAGCATCAACATGGGCACTAAAGCCATCCCACAAAATGTGCTCATTGCCAAGTCCCTCACGGAAAAATAGAAACAAGATTTCATCAACTTCCTTATAGAGGTAAAAATCAATTTTGCATGGTCCTATGCCGATATGCCAGGGTTGGATCCTACCTTGGTGGTTCACAATCTCATTGTCCACCTAGATGCAAAACCTGTAAAACAAAAATTGTACAAAATGCACCCGTATATTGCTCTCCTGGTCAAGGTGGAACTCTAAAAGATGTTAGATGCAGAATTCATCAAAACAATAGACTACGCTGAATGGGTCTCCAACATTGTACCTATTAGCAAACCCACCAAGGGCATCCGTATCTGCACATATTTTTGAGATCTAAATAGAGCTTGTCCTAAAGATGATTTCCCGCTCCCCAATATAGATATGATTGTGGACCCTATAGCAGGACATGAGATGTTGGCACTTATGGATGGATTTTTTGGATACAACCAAATCAGGATTGCAGATGAGGATCAGCATAAAACTGCATTCACAACACCATGGGGTACTTTCTGCTACCGAGTTATGCCTTTTGGCCTTAAAAATGTTGGAGCTACATGTCAACGCACCATGACAACAATTTTTCATGACCTCTTGCATAAAATCATGGAGGACTATGTGGATTATCTGCTAGGTAAATCCAAGACAAGACAAGAACACATCCCTATTCTAAAGCAGATCTTTGAAAGATTGGAAAAATACAAACTACGCCTGAATCCCAAAAAGTGTGTGTTTGGCGTCACATCGAGAAAACTATTAGGATTCATTGTTTTCCGCAAAGGCATCGAGATTGATCCTACAAAGGTAAAAGCTATCATGGAAATGCCTCCACCGAAAAAGTCTCAGACAACTATGCAGTCTCCAAGGGAAACTCCAATCTGTTAGACATTTTATTTCATAACTAGCAGATAAGTGTCATCCATTTGCACACCTCTTGCACAAGGACAAAAAATTCAAATGGGACTGCTTATGTCAAAAGGCCTTTGAGAAACTAAAAGAATATCTAGCATCACCTCCAGTGTTGATGCCCCCTACTCCTGGAAAACCCCTCATTTTGAATATATGTGCTACTGCAGTGGCATTGGGAGCATTGCTAGAGCAAACAGATGATCAAGGGAAGGAACATGCCATTTACTACATCAGTCGGACACTAGTAGGGTATGAACTCAATTATACCCCCATTGAAAGAGCATATTTGGAATTAGTTTTTAGCACACAGAAACTCTGACATTATATGCTGAACAACAAAACAAACTTGATTGCTAAGATTGATCTGCTTAAATATCTCTTATCAAAAGTTGCTCTCACTGGCAGAACTGCTAAATGGGTCACGCTCTTAAGCGAATTTGACATTGAATGTGTAGATAGAAAAGAAATCAAGGGACAACTCATTGCAAATCAATTGGTTGAAGCTCCACTCTTAGGTGACCATCCCATTCTCACAGAATTACCAGATGAATTCATTATGACTGTTACCACATCCTCCACATGGTAATTATACTTTGATGGCTATTGCACTCAAAATGGATCGGGGGTAGGAATATTATTGATCACACCTCAAGGAGATGGCATCCCAAAGTCATACAAGATAGCCTTTGCATGTACCAACAACATTGTAGAATACGAGGCATTCATCACAGGATTACGCTTGGCTATCCACTGGAAGATAAAAGAATTACAGATCTATGGTGATTCCCAACTTGTCATCAAACAAGCCAATAATGAATACCAAACAAAAGATGACAAACTCCTTCCCTACCATACCATGGTTGAAGATCTTAAGAAACATTTCATGACAATCAAGTTTGACCAAGTCCCATGAACAAACAATAGGGTTGCAGACGCAATGGCCACCATTGGCTCCCTCCTTCAAATGCCAACACACAGTCAGAAGTGCGAGTTCTTGGTTGAGAAACTATTTATATCGGCATATGACCTACCAAAATATGAAATGGTGTGTGTACTTGTTGGTCTTGAGTCCCCTTGGTACCAAGAAACCTTTGCTTTCCTAAAAGACAACACCATTCCCCCACATCTCACCAAAACCCAACAACAAACATTCATTCACTGATGTGCTCATTACACCATCCTTGGAGACACCCTATTCAGAAGGCATTTTGATGGTCCCTCCTAAGGTGTTTGGATAAACAAGAGGCAGAATGGGCATTAGGTGAAGTACATGAGGGCATCTGTGGGGCACACTCAAGTGGGCTCACCTTGGCTAAAAAGCTTCTAAGAATAGGATATTATTGGCCTAAAATGGAAGTAGATACATATAACTATGTGAAGAAATACATCCCTTACCAGCAACATGGCGACAAGATTCATGCACCATCACAATAATTGCAGCCATTCATTATGCCATGGCCCTTCTCATAGTGGGGGGTCAATCTCATTGGGAAAATCCACCCTTCATCCTCCAACGGACATAAATTCATTGTCACCACCATCGAGTATTTCACCAAGTGGGTAGAGGATATCCCTCTTACTTTTACCACTGGTAAGCAGATATCCAAATTCATCTTGAACTACCTAATCTACTAATATGGCATTCCAAAAGTTATAATCACAGATAATGGTAAACAATTTAAAAACAAGGATGTCAAAGAACTCTACCAAAAATTCAACATCCAACATCATTTTTCCACCCCATATTACCCCCAAGGCAATGGCCAAGTTGAGGCTTCTAATAAAACCCTAATCAAAATCCTCAAAAAGACAATCAATGAAGTTGGCCATGATTGGCACCTCCAACTCCATCCTGCTTTGTGGGCCTACCATACCCCCACAAGCAACACCCCTTATTCCCTAGTCTTTGGCTCTAAAGCCATCCTTCCCCTTGAGATTGAGATCCCCTCTCTAAGGGTGTCGCTGCAAAATATTCTACCAAATGAAGAATACAGAATTGCCCGCTTACAAGAGCTAGAATTGTTTAGATGAAAGGTGCCTCAAGGCCTTGAATCATCTCCAGGTATATCAAAACCGTCTATGCATGAGTTATCACAAAAAACTCAGAACCCAGGAATTTCAAATTGGTGATCTTGTCCTCATGGACAATCAGAAAAATCTACAAGAAAGAGAAAATAAAGGCAAGTTCAATCCTAATTGGCTTGGACCATATGTAATCATAGCAAAATATGGATCAGGAGCTTATCAGTTGGCTACTCTTGAAGGCAATCCTTTGGATGATCCAATGAATATCATGCACTTCAAAATATTTTATGCCTAGTCCTCAGAAAGTCTTAAATTGTCAAAAAATAAAAATAAATTAAAAAAGCAAGAAAATACAAAAAATAAAATTAAAAAAAATGAGAAAAAGATCCTAAAAAAATGTCACTTTGGTGAAAACCTAGCAAATAGGCACCTTCTGACACATAAAAAAATTTAAAAAGAAAGAAAAAACAATTTGTCCATTAGTGAAAACCACTTTGTGGTGCTATGAACAAGTACCTTGGTGAAAACCTCCATGCAAGCGCCAAGGTAAATAACTAGATCCATTGTCTATCAGGTCAACATTGCAAAAACACCCTCCATCCAATCCACCCATTCGTAACCTTCCTTCCCTTCCACCTCCCAATAAAACATGCGTATGATGATGAGTCTTCACCCGAATCATGAATAAGAAATGTCCCATTAAACTAAGCTTTTGTGCCTCTGTGTGAGCTTCAAAAAGTCTTGAGAACAGTCCTAAGTCCGCAAGTCAATCTTCAAAACCATAGGATCACTTGCCTAATCCAAAATTCCACTTTTCCCTAGGGATGAATCCTTCCCTCGCTTGGCAACTTAATCCTCCATCACAATCCTACTCTTGGCAAGAGGTATCAAGTTGGTCATGAGTGAGTGACTTGTTTGACTTATTGGATTTTCATTTAGACTTGCATCTTTTTCCCTATGACTGCAACTATCTATGACTGCTTGGATTTTCCATATCCAGGTATGCTACAATAGCTGCATACTGGGGCATATTTTCATAGCATGGCATGTTTTGGATCTCTCTTGTATAAACCGGCAACCTAGTACTAGTGTTTATCAACACTTACCTTCTTGGGTACAAGAGGTATCAGTGTGTTTGAGGGTTTCCTTGCACATATCCACAACCTTGTAATAGTGTTTCTCAACACTTGCATAGCTGTGTGTAAGGAATTACTGAGAGTCAGTCCACGCCTTGAGTTTCTCGTGGCATCCTGATTTCTATAATCAGTGGTGCAAGTCACCCAAGGCAATATAAAACTAGGTTGGCTCTCCACATTTTTTGTGCACAAAATTTCACCATCATTCCATAAAATCCTAAACTCAATAATCCCATGGAGTCCTCAATTTCCTCCATTTCCTATTTATTCTATATTCTTCTATTTTTCTATCTAAGATCATTGTGTTATTATTGGTATATTCCCTCTTTATTATTTATTCACATCATATAGATTGCATTACTTATTTCATTTAGATAGTCATTTTCCACAAAACATTTATCCCATAAGGTTACACTTAGGTTGCATCACATAAATAAAAGATACTTATTCATCCATGTAACATTACATTTAGATTGCATCATAAAATCCATCACACATTTGCATGTCACTCATCCTGCATCCAAAAATGTGTCTGCACCGCATCATAAACATACATGTATAAGCATCCACTCTGCATCACAAATAGGTCAACACAACATATCCATAATTGCATCCATATATTGCATCACAAGAAAAACAAAGAGAGCCCATCATTCATAAAAAATTACACATCATCCATCGTCATCAAATCATGTATATATAAAGAGGTAAATGTGTTTGTCATAATACAATGATCGCCCCGAAGGGTCAAAATATGATACACAAGAAAAATAAGGAGCTATCTCTCCCCTCCTGTCTCTCCACCCCCCTCTATTGTACCTCCTGCCTCCCCCCCTATCGATGGCCAGAAACCCACTGATTCCCCTGTCTGCTGACTCTGAGACGGCTATTGACTATGGGTCCTGTGAGACCACACACTCCCAGTGTATGAGGTTGATCGTTGTGCTATAGGCACTACTCCGTGGTACAACCCCTATAGTACTCTACCTCTCAGGCTGCCCTCTCCTACTGCTACATATTATCATTAAATACATGCACCAGCCCTGCAAGAACCAATGCCTAGCGGGCTACATCCCTCTCTCCCTGCAGTCGTACCACATATGCCTTCGCCCTCTGCACTCTGGCATGTAACCCCTCTAACTCAGCATCCCACCGATGAATGACATCTTGTAGTCCTACTATGGTTGTCTCTATTTGGGCCTCCTCTAGCATCCTCTCTAACTCCTCCCTCTCCTCCCTCAAGGCATCCACCTCTATCCTAGCAGTATGGAGACTCTCTATCATAATCAACCATCTCTTGTGTCAACCGCTCCACCTCTGCCTCCATGCTCTCCCTCTGAGCCCTCTCTACCTATAGCTCATCCTCCACAGAATGAAGCCTTGCCTGATAACTATCTCGCTCCTACTGTAAATGGTCAAAACCAGCCTGTGTCAATCCTCCCCTCTCCCCCGCATGTGCCTCAGGAATATCCATAGGTACAGCCTCCTCTCTTTCGCCAACTGCGCCCTCTGCAACCTTTCCCACTAGGGCATCCTCTCCCTCTCCCTCTCCCTCCTTTAGGATCCCTCCTCCATACCACCCAGACTCTCCTCTATTGTCCACCCACACCACGCCCTGTGCCAACCACAACTCTCTCTCTCGGGCCATCATCCTCCCCACCCACCACCTAATCAACCCCTAACTGCAGCTCCTCATCCTCCAACACCCTAGGAATGGTAAGCCACACTAGCAAGTGCCCCTCCCACCAGCTCTTGTATCCACCCATCATGCTTGGATCCTCCCCTGCCCCCATCCACTCATCCCAAACTAAGTGAAATGTTGTCTGGAAGCTAGTCTAGCCCTCCAAGGGACTCGTTGTAGGGCCCCAATACCTCACCTCTCATGTAATTCGGGGATACACTGGAATATTCCCCACTATATCTTGTACCTACCCAAGTTGTTGAGCCACCCTGAATGGAGCATAGTACTCCATGATATATACAGATCTCCCAAAAATCCACATCTCAACTCCTGCCCAGTGCAGCTACCAATCATCCCTCCACCTCTCACATCCCAAAAATGGCCTCCATGTCAACCATGTCAACTCATTCAAAATCCTCCTCCAAAACCACATGGGCATTGTCTATGTATAGTGCAGTAGTCCCCTGTATCTGTCCACAAACGACTGTCGTGGCTGCCTATCCTATACCCCTCGTGGCCAAGTCACTGCAATATGCTCTGATGCCCAGATGTGTAGAAGTGTGACCCCTACAGATAAACTAGCGTACTCTCCGTAGACCACCATATGCATATCATGATATAGTTGGGCTAACATCACCGCACCCCATGCATATTGTTGGCCATCATGCAACATGAAGTATAAACATCCACTCCATCCAAGAGGAAATCCATGACCGCCCAAATCCGGAATGATCTACCCACTCAGGAATCCACAAATCACCAAAACTAATCGAGGAATCCACCAAACACCCATCACCTGGCCCAAGTGCATCCTGCTCCTATCTAACATCAGTGGCATCTCATACTCACACACCTCCCATAGATAAAAATCAATTGCATCTAACTGATACTCAGTGATAATGCCACAAACGGGGATCTTCAAGATCCTCCAAACATCTAACAAAGTCACTGTGGCCTCTCTAGTCAGCAAACAGAAGGTGTTATACCAACTATCCCACCTCTCCACCAATGTTGTCACCATGGCAGTATGCACTCGTAGCCTCAGCCACTTGCTTACATAATATAATCCTAGCATAGCTAGCACCTCCAGCTCATCATGGCCTAACTCATGATATAGGCTCATCGTAGTAGGCCAATGCTCCCTCAAAGATAGCGGTCCCCTCTCCACTTGCATCCATTAGACCAAATCATTACTTTCATGCCTAAAAATTCTCTCCAGACCTCCCAAACCAACCATACCCTTCCCCCTATCCCAAAATTCTAAGCTAAAACTTCATTTCCCCCCTTCCCAGGTGCATGCGTTGATCTACCTAGCGCTTGCGCCAAAACCATGACACTCGCACCATTTGGCAGGTGCTCGCGCCAACAGAGGTTTCATCCCTGCTCTGACCCCCCTCCCAGGCCCGTCAATGAGAGGGCCCACGCTTCCACATGAGTGCCAGCGTAATCCCTTGGGCACTCACATTGAAACGCGAGCGCCTGCATCAAAGCACAAACACCCGTGCTGAAACCCCCCATTCCCCCTAAATTCCCTATTTTACTTGCCCCTTTAACGAGCACCCATGCTAGTTGTTAGTGCTCACACTGATCTAGGTGTGCGCTCACTAAAACAGCGATCAACGTGTGCGCCTCGCCTCACCTAGACCCCCATTTCTAGCCCTAATTTTTACCCAAAATTAAAAATTCCAAAAGAGGGATAATCCTACTCACTGATGGTCCATAGCTAGTTGATCGATCGAATCGTCAGATCCTCTCGGCACAATGATCATGAACTAAAATGTGGTCCATCTCTCCTTCTCTTCTTCTTCACTCTAAGTGGCTCCAAGGCTTGTGTGTAACAATGACTCCTCATTGGGCCCGTTGTGGCTTATATGGGCCCCCGTGAGGGCCCATTTCCTCTGCGGTCTCGCATCCTCATTTCTTCCTTAGAAATTTTCCACGACTACTTCATATTTCTTCCTCACTTATCCCTTCCACCCAAATTCTTCTTCCTCTATTTTCGAGAATTTTTCGTCTTTTTTCTTAAAAAAATATCAAGGGGGCATACAACTCCCACACTTTACGCTGGGGCATCTTATTCTTCTTCTTCTATCTTCTACCCATTGCCAAATTTGTCATTGCGTAAAAGACGGGCAAAATGTAGACACTTAAAAATAATTATTTTATTTATTTTTAATTTCTCACATAATTAATTTATTAATTAATTATGCAAATTATAATTCTCCTCAATATTAATTAATTATAATTAATATTGTCACTATAGTATGTGATTTATTTATTTAATAAATCAACCCCTCTTTTTTATTCTTCTAAAAATTAAATCCTCTCAAATCCTCCTCTTCCTAATCCATCATTAACCTAATAAATTCTTCTAGAAACTCCCTAAATTCACTTAACCTTATTCTTCTAATTTTTAATTCCCTCCACTCATTCTCTCTCATAGTCAAATCCTCCTACAAATCCTATCCCACCTAACCTTTCCTCTAATCGCCCTCCTAGTGAGTTGCTAGTGGCTAATCATCATGACTAGCCACAAAGTCAACTCCTTGTCCCTTTTATCCAACCACTATCCTTAAATTCTCTTTTCCTAGGTGAACGTGAGATTTTCAAAATCTCACATTCCTCTAGCATCTCCTCTCCCAAGGAATTTTTAAATTCCTTCTTATTCCTCCAATCCCCATGATCATCCCTTTTCGAAGAATTTTAAATTCTTCCTCCCCATTCTTCAAGGAATGTCCCATCCCTTGCTCTTCTCAAGGCACATTGGGAAGCCTTCCCAATGCACCTTGAGGAGTGTGGAGACAAGAAATGCCTTTAAGGCATATCTCTTGGTCTCCACACCCTCTCTTGGGCCTTGTGTGAGCTCACAAGAAATCCTAGCCCTTCATCTTGAGTCTATCCTAGCCACCCATTCTTCCTCTCCTCTTCCTATAAATTGAGAACTCCATCCCTTCATTCACCATCTCCAAGTTTAGTAATCTTATGTTGCTAGTTTGAGCCTAGAAAAGTCATCATAGCATCCTTACCATGCCAAAATCATCTCTTGTCCACACTTAATCATCTCATCCATATCATCCCTCAAGATCCATCTCATTTGTGCACAACATTGGAGAGCCATCCACATCAAGCAAGCAAGGAGAAAATCAACATCAAGTTGGAGGCACATTGGGTGCACTTCAACTCCATCTAAGCTCCATGTGAAGGAGAAGGTAAAACTATTTTGAGGTATATGTATATCATTTGTGTTTTTCATGTGATTTAAGTTTTGTCTCTTGATTTCATATGATTTCATGTTTGATTTACATTTTTACTAACTAATCCACCTCACTCTCCTTTTCACCATCTTTAGAATTCCATGAAGTATTTGTGGCACATGTTCAAGTGGTCTTACACTGGCTAAGAAACTCATACGCTTGGGATATTATTGGCCCACTATGGAAAGAGATTCCTTCACATATGCTAAGAAATATAAACAATGTCAGATTCACAACAATCTAATACATGCACCAGCACAAGAGTTGCATCCTTTGGTAGAATCATGGCCATTTTATCAATGGGATCTAGACCTTGTAGGAAAAATTCACCATTCATCTTCAAATGGACACAATTTTATTTTGACTTCTACAAAATATTTTACTAAATGGATTAAAGTAGTGCCTTTGACAAAAATGATAGGGAAACAAATAGCTTCTTTTATCCTCAATTATATCATATGTCGCTACGACATTCCCATCTCCATTATCATTGATAATGAAAGACCCTTTAAGAATCAAGATGTGCAAGAACTATGTGAGTGACTCCAAATCCAACATAGATTCTCAACACCCTACTATCCTCAAGGGAATGGTCAAGCCAAGGCATCTAACAAAACAATCTTGAAAATTTTGAAGAAGACAGCCAATGAAGCCAGTAAGGACTGGCACATTCAGTTGAATCCTGCTCTATGGGCTTATCATACTAGCATTTGTACACCCATGGGGGAAACTCCATATTTCCTTATGTATGGGTCAAAAGAAATCTTACCAATTGAAGTAGAGATACCTTCTCTACAGGTGTCACTAAAGGGACTCATTCAAGAGGAGGAATAGAGAGTATCTAGGTTACAAGAACTAGAATTGCTACAAGAGCATCACCAAAATTCTTTTGATCACTTAAAAGCATATCAACAAAGAATGACAAGAAGATACAATCATTGGGTCAAGTCGAGAGTATTTTAGTTGGGAGACCTTCAATAAGATAAAATCCACATAACTAGCAAGATCGTGAGAAAAAGGGAAAATTTGAACCAAACTGGTTAGGTTCTTTTGTCATTGTTTGCTGCATATGGATCCAGAGCTATAAATTGTCAACACTAGAAGGCGAGTAGTTTGAAGAACCTATCAACACAATGCATCTGAAAAAAAATATTTCTAAAAGCAGAAAATCCAAAAACAGTGAAAAAGCAAAAAATCCCAAAATAGTGAAAAAGGCAAAAAAGCCAAAAAAAGCAAAAATAGTGAAAAGTAAAAAAAATAAAATATGAAGAAAAAGGCAATAAAAACATATGGTGAAAACTTGGCAACAGGCGCTATCTGTCAACTGGCTCTTCCATCTATGAGTTCATGCTTTTGTTTTGCATCCATCCATCACATTTGTATATATCCATCATAAAGCCTTTTTCTACGGTTTGGGTCATCGTTGTATATCCATAATAAAATTTGTTTCTAGATTGGGGGAAAAATCTTGAACCTTGCTAGGGGCAAATTTTTGTTTTGAGCTTAATCAAATAAGCAAAACAACAGTTAGGTAACACTGATCAAGCAAAAACTAAGAAATATCCAACATTGAACACAAGATCAATTTATCAACCATAAATGATCAAGTTAAACACAAAAAACACATATCAATGGATGATATCTTTTAAAAAATGATTTTAAAACTTTGACAACAATGGTTCAACTGTTATATCTTGATTTTCTCTATCATGATTCCTGAGTGACTCGAGGATGTCTCTGACTAGAGGAACCAGGAAGGAACATGATATTTTCTTGTCTATTGTCTATAAATTAATCATTAATAATGTGCAAATTTATCTCAAGACATGATCATCTAAGTATCATTGAAGACATTTCATATTTGCATATAAGAATGGTACTACTACCTATTTTATGCAAACAACACTCATATCATCTTGGTTCAATTATACCTAGATGCTTGAGCTAACTTGAAATATCAAAACTTAGTAAAGTAGCGATAAAGGCTCAATGTTGATAAAAAGTAATGACCAAATGACTGGTCCAATCACAACATAGCATTTCATTAGAATTTGTATATTTAAAGTAGAATGAATTTCATTTTGCATGGGAGCACAAGAGCTCATCTTTTAAGGCCAAACGCTTCAATAAGTGTTATCTCTCTTATTAAGTGATTGATTACATTGGACATTAACAAAAATAATTAATTCATCCATCCTGCATGATAAGTTAATTCATTTCATAACATATAAGCATTGCATAATAAGACATCATTCATATGAAACATCCAATCATTCATTCATTTAGTTAGATCATTGCATTAAATCCATCTCATATCAATCATGTATCATAATGGCATCATCATTGCATTTCATTACATCCACCTCATATAAGTATGCATAGGAAGAATCATAAAAAACATCATAAAAATAGAAAGCATGGCACATGCATCACATAGTATATACCCATACATCATGTAAATATTGCATCATCATATAGAAAGCATACATCCATCATCTAGAATCCATAACCATATAGAAAGTAAACCATACATCATGTAAATAGTTGCACAGCATAATCATATAGCAAGTAGAAGGGATCTATAATCTCATAGGTCATATAGAGCAAGTAGAATTGACTGCATATCATATCATCAAAAAGAATCAATGTCCAACATACAATGATATCCCAAAAATTTATGAGATGCATCACAATAATACATCATGGGAATCATCAATATCTCATCACAAAAAGGTGTGTACATCAATGGGTAAATATCCCATATTAGTGTGACCACTAGGAGGTGGAGCGGAACTCTGTCCTAATGCGACAGGTCTAGTAACACCAACTGATACCCTTGTACCTAGGTCCCTAGCTGGGGAATCTATCCAAAGTGGCCCTATCACTCCTCGTCTCTTAGGCTGGCTTCGCCTCGATCTCCTACTCATCTCTAAAAATCCAAGAGCCCTCCGATCAGAAAGAACAATAGTATACTATAAGGTCCTGTAGTACTTAGTCGCACGGGCTGAACGTTGGATGGCTCTGATGGCCTCCCTCGACCTAGTCCCAGTAGATAGGCCACCTGTGCCTCTACCAGTCGGCACCTGTCCAGGGCTACATATCTCTCTATAGTGAGAGAGGCAATCCAAGCCTCTACCTGGGAAATTTGTAGTTGTGCCTGTACCTATAATTATGCCATATGCACATGTAGCTAAGCTATCTGAGAGTCTCTCTCTACTAACCAACCCTTTAGCTATTGAACCTAACCCTGCAAGTCACTGATTTGAGCTTGTTTCTAATGAGATGAACCTCCTTCCTGTACCTGCTCAACCTGGGGAACCTCCTACTATGGGGCTTGTTTCCCCTGGTCCATTGGACCTGATCTCCTTAGTCTGACTGCCTGGGTCATCCAATCCATAGGTAACTCTCTAGTAGGTCTAGAACTACTGGCTCCTAGCGTGCCTATCGATACCATTGCCACCGCTCTGCCATCTCCCCCATCATCATCTACTCCATCTCCATCTCCACCACCATAATCTCATATATCTCCTCCATATCCATCTCTATCATCCCCTCCATCTCCACCATCACCTCCCCCCCACCTCCTCTCCCCCTGCCATTCCTCAACCGTCTTGAAACTCTGTGTCGTGGTCTCTCATCGTCCTAATCAAAGGCTAGCTCTAGCTCATCAAGACAAGTCGATCTAGGAAACCTATGTGCGGTAAAATATGCAATGTACTCGCCAGTCATTCCACTATCAATGATACCTAGATAATAGTCCCAATCCTATAGCCCCAATGATAGGTACTTTGCACATGCATGCCTGCTCATATGAAATATTGGGCCCCCAAGTAGACACATCAAGTCTCCTACACGCATAGTGGGTTGTACCCTATGGAATCCTCTGTATCCTACCATATTGTCTTGACACCCTCATACAAAGGAATCACTCAATAACATAGGGTGTAGATCCAATCAGGTATCGATTCAAGAATACATAATGCATCTCAACCGCATCCTCTAGCCAAACCTTGAAATCTCTATAATCTCTCCATACCATTGTATCTAGGTCATCTAACACTCATCTCCAATACTCTAATTTGCTTATCTTTTGTTGGCCAATAATGCCTAGATATCCATGTGCATAAGGCCTGCTTATAGGTCTCTCTCTATCTTCTAATGGTTGTGTGATGGGAAGATGCTCCCAGGCCCATATCTAGAGAATAGTCACCCCTGCTAACAATGCAACTGATACCTAGTACACTACTTGGTGAAAATCATAATACAGGTGGGCCAACATGCAATATTCCCACATGAATTGAGTCCCCCATGTAGCCAACTGCTCAAGGAGATGACCCCATCCAATGGATAATCCCTTTGACCTGTGATCAGGACAAAGGAAACCCTCGATGAATCTGGCAAGCACAGTAGGTAATGTGCCATAGCCTAGATCTAACATCTCCTACCATGCAATGTCATATCCACCAACCTCATCATCATTGAATACGCTACGAAGTACATTAGTACCACCTTGCTTGCTGAGATCATAGTATACCAACTCTCCCATCACTAGAATGTGATGTACCTAGTATTATGCTCACTATGCTAATGCTCAGCCAATGTTGTCAATAATCTCGATTAATCAAAGGTCAAGGCATATCAAGAAGGGAAGATAAGCCACACCTATCGATGTGGTCTCACTCCGCTAGGGTAAGGTGAATTATCAGCATCCACATCTTCAGGAAGTGCTCCCAAGACTAGAGGACACTAAAGGGATCCTACAATCAAATCATATCAACATATCAATAACTCAATTTATCTGTCTATCAATCAATCTATCAGTCAATTTATTAATTTATCTTGCTCAGGTGAGATTTCTATCAAATCTCATTGAGCCCCTATCAACGAATCTCATCTATCTTGAGGTTGTCATCAATCCTATCTTATCAAACACACAAATCGAGATAATTGAAACTAATCATCAATCAAGAGTATCTAAATCAAAAAAATTCAAAACTTTGATACCAAGCATCAACATTGGATTATCTCTATCCTAACAACGTCAATAATCAAATCAACTTGAAAATATTTTATCACCTTATTAAAATCATGACAACTGGTGGACAAGGCATAGAATTTTTTCAAATTTGAGCACAACTACACATGATAAAACAAACAATTCTTCATGCTCTGGCCTTATCGGGTTAGCTGGTGCCTCGGTGCACCCTTGTGGCACCCATGGCGGCTGCCAAGGCACTAATGGCACCCAATCCAATGCCCACGGCAATGGTCATGGTGCTGGCAGCACTCACTATGGCACCCATGATAGAGGTTGTGGCACTGACAGTGTTAGCGACACCTGCCACAGTGCCCATAGTAACACCGTGACGTCGGCAACACCCAACCCAGCACTCAGGGCAGACATGGTGTCGTCTAGGGCACCGACGGCACTCGCGGTGCCACTGGCAGTGGCGTCAAGCCCCCCCAAATTCGATTTTACTTTTTTAAAATTATAAAAATTTAAAAATTTTCAAACATGCGAAAAACCCATTTGGAAAATGCAAAAAAATTTCAAAATCCACATGCTAAAAATGAAGAAAATCTTTTTTTTCTAAATTGCCTTTTTTTTTCAAAAATCAACTAAAAATTGAACAAAGGAGGGTTTTCTCAAGGTATGTATTGGTGGACCGTAGGCTGCGAGATGCTCATGTCGTCGAACTCACTCGAATTTGTGCTAGTGGTAAGGGTGTTGGCATTGAGTTGTCATTGATGTCAACCACTATTGAAAGTTACCGGTAGAGTGTGTCAACTAGTATGAAGAAGATTGAACTGGCATAAAGAAGAGAAGTATGTTATGAGTTGACAAATGATATCACCAATATGAGGTGAGATGCAGGAGTGTGTTGGAACACTTGAGTAATAACCGGTAAGGCATAAACTGGTATGAAATTTGGTTGTTTGTTTATGATGAAGAGTCAAAATATTAGATAAATCACAACAACACTCAGTGAGAAGAACAAAAAGAATGGCATGAAGACATACCGCAAGGCAAGATGAATCATCAGGATGATGTGTTGCCAGTAAGAGTGATTGTTCAGTGTGTTGGACATACCGGTAAGGGTTTGTATCAATAGAAATGTTCTAGTTTGAATTGACACTTTGTTAGTGAGTTGAATGTATGTTGATGTGTGCCCCATGGAGCTGAGGTGGAAAACATGCAGAGGTCGGTGAAATGTTCATCGACATGGTTGTTTGTGTAGTAGGTGGTCATTAAATGATAAAACCACAAATCATGGGTTGATATTTGACTAATGCAGCTCAAGGAAGAATGGATGACAAAGAATGATCAGACAGTTGAGGGATTGTGTTCGAAGCATGAAATACGATTGCAGATTGACCTTGAGAATGAAACAATTGGATCATAAATGTGTCAATAGATTTCAAGGCCAGAAAACAAGGTTAGGTTTTCTATTTTTTGGCAAACATGCTTTGGACAGATGAAAAATGTGTGATGATTCATCTCTTCAAAGCAAGTGAGGATCCAAGGCAGATCGAATCAAATTGGGTACATATTTGATTGGAGGGAAACCCTAACCGTCCTAAGTTTGAATTATTTTTTGGCGAGAAGCCTTAAGTTTACAAGATGTCGACGTGAGACTGATAAGCATTGATGCTAGAGAGTAAAAGGGTGTGACCAAATGTTGTTTGGGAAAAAGATATGAAAAACATGAAGTGTCTATATACTAGTGAGAAGGAACAAGAAAACCAGTGTAAAGGTCAAACCGACAGAGTAAGTGAAGAACATAGAGGTGTCAAAACCGGTAGAGGCCCTAGATAAAATGTTGAGCAAGCAAAAATCTTCAAAGGATGTCGATGGACTTGGATTTGAAAAGGGGCAGAGTTCAGAAGCAAGGACTTGACCAAAAAGAAGATACAGTTCATGTCATCTAGTGAGAGTAAGGTCAAGTAGGTATTCACTATTGGAAAATATAAGAAAAAGAAGTCATATGATGCCACAGTTCAACATACAAACCAGTATGATAGAAATAAAGGAATGAGGAAGGTTGATCACCAAGGTTTCACTAGAGTTCATCAACTGAGGAGCAGATATTCGATAAGACACAATCATGTTGCTCCTAGGACACAAAACCGATATGTATCTGAGTTCTATGGTTATTGTCACCAGTGTAATAAGTTCGGTCATAGAATGGCAGAATTTAGGAAGATGAATGTAAAGCCCAATTTTGAGAGTAGAAACTCATTTGTTGTATTACAAAGTATAAATGTCACATGTTATCATTGCAATGAGTTTGGTCATAAGAGTTATGAGTGTAGGAGAAATGTGCAGATGTCCTACCAAAATTCTTTGAATACATCCTTCAATGCTAATGTGAAATTTTATAAGTGTCAAAATTTTGGTCACATAGCAAAACATTGTAAGCTAAGAACTGATGAGAAAAAGAAAATAGTACCGGATCAAAAGATAGAGACAAAACTAGAACACAAGATGACATAAGAGGAGAAGAAAGAAGAGAAACAAGTTTGAATAGAGAAGGAGAAGAACAAGACAATCTCAAGCTTGATTGTGCAGACTGCCCTACATGCTAAAAGGAGGAATCTATGGGTAGTACATAGTGGTTGCTCAAATCACATGACCAAAGACAAAAAAACATTTATCAAGCTTGATGATTGGAATGGTGGTTATGTCTAGTTTGGTGACAACTCCTCTATCAAGATTAAGGGTCATGGTACATTGAATATTGATGGAAATATCAAGGCTCATAATGTGTACTATGTGGAAGGACTAAAGCATAATCTGTTGAGTGTAAATTAGACATGTGACAAAGGGTACAAGTTCACATTTGACTCTACCGATTATCAGATAAGCAAGAAGAGTATCGGTCATTTTGTGGCAGAAGCAAAGAGGACAGATGGTAATGTCTACAATCTGAAGGAATGCTATGAGTCCCAATGCATGATGGGATAGGTTGATGAAATCTGATTGTGGCACTGGAGATTAGGCCATGTGAACTTTGATAATTTGATGAAGATAAGAAAAAACCGGTATGTAAGAAATATTCCACAAATAACTAAACCAGCAAGTAGTTTTTGTGATGAATGCATAAGAGGCAAGCAAATCAAAGTATGTTGCAAAACAAAAGAGTACAATACCTCAAGAACTCTAGAATTAGTATATACAGATTTGTGTGGACCAACAAGGACAAGGGCTCTAACTGGTGAGAGATGCTTCATGCTATTCATTGATGACTACTCAAGGATGACTTGGGTGACATTTTTGCATGACAAATCACAGGCATTTGAAAGATTCAATATTTTCAGAACAATGGTTGAAAATGATAGTGGATACTGGTTAAAGTGCTTAAGATCATATTGTGGTGGAGAATATTCTTCCAATGAGTTTATTGACTATTGTGAGAGACATGGAATCCAAAGACAATATTTAGCAGCAAGAACACCACAACAAAATGGTGTGGCAGAGAGGAAGAATAGGACAGTGAAGGAGATGGCTAGACCAATGTTGAATTAGGACAACATACTAGATACAGATTGGAAGGAAGCAGTTCATATTGTTGTCTACACATTAAACTGAGTATAGGTAAGCATGAACAGTAGAATGACTCCTTATGAGTTATGGTATGACTAGAAACCTTCAATCAAGCATTTTAGAGTGTTTGGAAGTAAGTGTTTCATCAAGAGAGATGCTAATGGATTAGGAAGTTTTGATTCCTACAGTGATGAAGGAATCTTCTTGGGTTACTCAACTAGTAGTAAAGCCTACAAATACTACAACAAGAGATTAAGAAAAATGGTTGATAGTATAAATGTGAGAATAGATGAAGACCTACATAAGAGAAAATTTGCACCGGCACCCTACATTGATGATTCAGATGTTGAGTATGAAGAGCAATCTGACAATGGATCAGTAGAAGAAGCACAAAGCAAGAATCCCAACTGGTATGTGCAGAAGAACCATCAGGTAGAACAGATCATAGGAGATAAAAATGAAGGTGTGTAGACTAGAAAGAGACTAGCCCGGAACGATGAGCAAGTAAATTTCTACCTCATGACAGAACTTGAGCCCAAAACTTTTGATGAAGCTAGAAAAAGTGATAAGTGGGTAGATGCCATTAATGAAGAGCTGAAACAAATTGAGAAAAATCAAACTTTGGAACTTGTTCCTAGACTAGTAGACAAGAATGTCATAGGTACCAAGTGGGTCTACCGAAACAAGATCAATGAAGAAGGAAAGATAATTTGGCGTAAAGCAAGGTTAGTTTGCAAAAGGTATGCTCAAGTGGAAGGTATTGACTATGAAGAAACCTTTGCATCGGTTGCTAGGTTAGAGGCAATAATTATTTTTTTAGCTTTCTCTACCTGTAAAGGTTACAAGATTTACCAAATGGATGTCAAATTTGCATTCTTGAATGGTAATCTTGAAGAAGAGGTGTACATGGAACAACCAGAAGGATATCTATTACATGATGATGAGAGTTTTGTATGTCAGTTGAAGAAAGCCTTGTATGGTTTGGAGTAGGCCCCCAGAGTATGGTATTCCCAATTAGACAAATACTTGAAAGAGCGAGGATTCTGGAAAGGGAATCCAGACATCAGCTTATATATCAAGGTAAATGGAGATCATATGATTATAGTTGTTGTATATATGGATGACATTATCTTCGGTGGAGACAAGGACATCATGTGCAAAGAATTTGCAGATCAGATGAAAACAGCATTTGAGATGTCCATGTTGGGTGAGTTGTCCTATTTTCTTGGTTTGTAGATCTCAGAGCAGGAGAAAGGAATTTTCATCTCACAAACCAATTATCTTAAAGACATGTTGAAATTTTTTCAAATAGAGGACAACAAACTGGTAAGTACTCCCATGGTTACCGATTGTAAATTGAGCAAACTAGATGAGTCACCAAAAGTAGAGAAAACACTGTATACGTCTGTGATTGGTAGTCTTTTATATCTAACAACATATAGACTAGATATTGTACAGGTAGTTTGCATGGTTGCAAGATTTCAAGCTGCTCCTAAACAGTCTCACTTAAATGTAGTCAGGAGAATCTTCAGGTACCTGCAAGGAACAATCAATTATGGCCGATGGTATCCAAAGAAATGATACTTCACTTTGTAGGCTTTTACTGATGCAGATTGGGCAGGATGTATTGATGACTAGAAGAGTATAAGTGGAGGTGATTTCTAATTGGGAGACCGGTTAGTATCATGGCACAACAAAAAGCAAGATTCAATGTCATTATCTACTGCTGAGGTCAAGTATATAGTAGTTGCTACATGTTGTTACATGTATTGTGGATGAAGCAGAAACTGAAGGACATACAGGTGGAGATACCAGAACCTATTCCAATCCGGTGTGATAACTCAAGTGCAATCAACATCTCCAAGAATCCAGTAATGCACTCAAGGACAACACACATTGCAATCAAGTATCACTTCTTGAAGGAGAAGGTAGTAGACAAGGAGGTCATAGTAGAGTATGTTCCAACTAGTGAGCAGATTGCTGACATATTTACCAAGCCACTTCCTTTGGGAACATTTGAGTACTTGAGACAAAAGATGGGAGTTGTCCCACCATCGAGCAGCACTAAAATGTGTAGGGAGATATATGGTTCAGGGGGAATCAATAATTGTTATTATCTTATGACTCTTGAATCATGAAGCATGGACACAAGGGGAGAATGTGACCTATCGGTTGAAGGCATGAGTTGTAATAATGTTGGAGTCTAATAGTAAGATTGGTGTCAAACTAAGGTTCCCTTTGCCATTGTTGTCAAAGGGGGAGAGAAACTAGTACAAAAAGTGTTGACATCAATGCCAAAGGGGGAGATTGTTGGCATTGATTTGTCATTGATGTGAACCGGTATTGCAAGTTACCGATAGAGTGTGTCAACTGGTATGATGAAGATTGAACTGACATAAAGAAGAGAAGTATGTTCTGAGTTGATAGATGATATCACCAGTATGAGGTGAGATGCAGAAGTGTGTTTGGCACACTTGAGTAATAACTGGTAAGGCATAAACCGGTATGAAGGTTGGTTGTTTGTTTGTGATGAAGACGTCGAATGTTAGATAAATCACAACAACACTCGATGAGCATAACAAAAAAAATGGGATGAAGACAAACTGGAAGGCAAGATGAATCATCAGGATGATGTGTTTCCGTAAGAGTGATTGTCTAGTGTGTTGGACATATCGGTAAGGGTTTGTATTGGTAGAAATGTTCTAGTTTGAACCGACTCTTTGTCAGTGAGTTGAATGTATGCTGATGTGTGCCCCATGGAGCTAAAGTGGAAAACATGCAGAGGTCCATGAAATGCTCATCTACATGGTTGTATGTATAGTAGTTGGTCATTAAATGATAAAACCACAACTCACGGGTTGATATCTGACTGATGCGGCCCGAGGAAGAACAGACAACAGAGAATGATCAGACAGTTGAGGGATTGTGTTCAAAGCATGAAATATGATTGCAGATTGACCTCGAGAATGAAATAGTTGGATCATAAATGTGTCAATAGATTTCAAGGCCGAAAAATAGGGTTAGGTTTGCTATTTTTGGCAAACATACTTTGGATAGATGAAAAATGCGTGATGATTCATCTCTTTGAATCAGGTGAGTGATCCAAGGTAGATCAAATCATATTGGGTACAAATTTGATTGAAGAAGGGAAACCCTAACCATCCTAAATTTAAATTAGTTTTTGGCAGGAAGCCTTAAGTTTAAAACATGTCAACCTGAGACTGATAAGTAATGATGCTAGAGAGTAAAAGGGTGTGAGCAAATTCTATTTGAGAAAAAGATAGAAAAAATCTAATGTGTCTGTGTACTAGTTTGAAGGAACAAGAAAACTAGTGTAAAGGTCAAACCGGCAAAGTAAGTGAAGAACACAGAGGTGTCAAAACCTGCTGAGGTAGAACCTGGCAAAGTAGGGTCAAGTGTGAAATCCAACAATCTAAGGGAGAGAAGTTTTAGTAGAGTAAGAATCTGCAAAAAGGCATTGTTGTAGTTGAAGAGGGGGAAATGAAGCAAGGTGGATTGGATTGTTAATATGCAAATCAAACACTAAAAACATAAGAAGATGAAGCATAAACCAAATCACATAAAAACAACATGAAGACAATGCTTATACCTTGCTACTTTACCTTCTCCTTTGGATGAATCTTGACGAAGTGAAGGTGCCCTTGGATAATGCTCCACTTGATGTGCTTCTCTTGCTTGCTTGATGTGGATGGCTCTCCAATGTTGTGTACAAATGAGATGGATCTTGAGGGATGATAGGGATGAGATGATCAAGTATGGATGGGAGATGATTTTGACATGATAAGGGTGATAAGATGATTTTCCTAGACTCAAAGGGATAGCATAAGATTACTAAGCTTGGAGATGAAGAATGAAGGGATGGAGTCCTCAATTTATAGGAAGAGGAGAGGAAAAATGGATGGCTAGGATTGCTTGTGAGCTCACACAAGGCCCAAGAGAGGGTGTGGAGACCAAGAGATATGACTTAAAGGCATTTCTTGTCTCCACACTCCTCAAGGTGCCTTGAGAAGAGCAAGGGATGTGACATTCCTTGAAGGATGGGAAGGAGGAATTAAAAATTCTCCAAAAAGAGATGATCATGGAGATTGGAGGAATAAGAAGGAATTAAAAATTCCTTGGGAGAGGGGATGCCTAGAGGAATGTGAGATTTTGAAAATCTCACATTCACCTAAGAAAAGAGAATTTAAAGCTATTAGTTGGATGGAAGGGACAAGGAGTTGACTTTGTGGCTAATCATGATGATTAGCCACTAGAAACTCATTAGGAGGGGGATTAGAGGAAAGATTAGGTGGGATAGGATTTGTAGGAGGATTTCACTAGGAGAGAGAATGAGTGGAGGGAATTAAAAATTAGAAGAATAAGGTTAAGCAATTTTAGGGAATTTCTAGAAGACTTTATTAGGTTAATGATGAATTAGGAAGATGATTTGTAGGAATCATGTAGGTTAACTAATTAATTGAATTTAATTAGTTAAGAGGAAGATTTGTAAGGATTTAATTTTTAGAAGAATAAAGAGAGAGATTGATTTATTAAATAAATCAATTACATACTATAGTGACAATATTAATCATAATTAATTAATATTGAGGAGAATTTAAATTAACATAATTAATTAATTAATTATGTGAGGAATTATTATTTTTAAGTGTCTACATTTTGCCCCTCTTTTACGCAGTGGCAAATTTGGTGATGTGTAGAAGATAGAAGAAGAAAAGGATGCCCCAGCATAAAGCATGGGAGGTGTATGCCCCCTCAAGAATTTTTTTGGAAAAAAGATGAAAAATTCTCGAAAATAGAGGAAGAACAATTAGGGTGGAAGGGATAAACGAGGAAGAAATATGAAGCAGTCGTGAAGAATTTGGAAAGAAGAATAGGAGATGCTAGACCATAGAGGAAAATGGGCCCTCACGAGGGCCCATATAAGCCACAATGGGCCCAATGAGGGGTCATTGTTACACACAAGCCTTGGAGCTACTCAGAGCAGAGAAGAAGAGAACATGAAATGGACCGCATTCCAGTTCGTGATCATAGCATTGAGAGCATCTGACGATTCGACTGATCGGCGAGATATGGACCACCGATGAGTAGGTCTATCCCTCTTTTGAAATTTTTGATTTTAGGTAAATTTTAGGGCTAGAAATAGGGGTGAAGATTAGGCAAGGTGCTTGCACTAATCGCTATTTCAGCGCGCACACCTCTAGGCTAGTGTGAGTGCTAGCGATCTGCGCAAGCACTCGCTTAGGTTGGGTAGAATAGGATTTTTTGGGAGGGGAATGGGGGGATCAGTGGCGCGAGCGGCCGTGCTTTGAAGCGGGTGCCCAAGGGATTACGCGGGTGCTCGCATTGACGGGCCCGGAAGGGGGGGTTAATAGAGGGTAGGATTCCTCTATTGGCATGAGTGCCTGCAAAATGGCACGAGCATCACGGTTTTGGCATGAGTGCCTGGTAAATCAGCACGTGCACTTGGGATGGGTGGAAATGCAATTTTGGCTTAGAATTTTGGAATGAGGGGAAGGGTATGGTTGGTTATGGAGGTCAGGAGGGGGTTTTGAGATGTGAAAGTAATGATTTGGTCTAATGGATGTAGGTGGAGAGGGGGCCACTAGCTTCGAGAGAGCATTGACCTGCGATGATGAGCCTATACCATGAGCTAGGCTATGATGAGTTGGAGATTCTAGATGCACTGGGATTGTATTATGTAGGCAGATGGCCTAGGATACGGGCACATATTGCTATGATGATTGCGCTAGTGGAGAGGTGGGATAGTCGGTATAACACCTTTCGTTTACCAACTGGAGAGGCAACAATGTCTTTGTTAGATGTTTGGAGGATCTTGAAGATCCCCATTTGTGGTGTGATCCCTGAGTATCAATTGGATGTAGCTGATTTTTATCTGTGAGAGGTGTGTGAGTATGAGACACCACCTATGTTAGATAGGAGAAGGATGCACTTAGGTCGGGCGATGGGTGTTCGGCAGATTCCTCGACTGGTTTTGGTGATTTGTGGATTCTTGAGAGGGTGGATCATACTGGATTTGGGTGAACACGGATTTCCGTTGGGGTGGAGCATATGCATTTATTTCATGGTTCATGATGGCATCCAGTACGCGTGGGGTTCAGTGATGCTAGCCCACTTGTATCATGACATGCATCTAGTGGTTTACAGGGACTATGCCAGTTTATCTGCTGGGGTCACACTCTTACACATCTAGGTGTGGGAGCATATTGCAGTGACTTGACCACTAGGGGTTCAGGACAAGCAACCATGATAGCCATTTGTGGACAGGTATAGAGGACTATTGCACTACACATAGACATCGTCCGTGTGGTTCTGGAGGAGGATTCTGTATGAGCTAGCATAGTTCACATGGAGACCATTTTTGGGATGTGAGTGGTGGAGGGATGACTGGCAGCACCACTGGGTAGGAGTGGAGATGTGGATTTTTGGGAGATCAGTCTACATCATGGAGTACTATGCTCCATTCAGGGTGGCTCAACAGCTTGGATAGATACAGGATATAGTCGGGGATATTCTAGTGTATCCCCAGATTACATGGGAGGTGAGGTATTGGGGGCCTACAGCAAGTCCCTTGGATGGTCGGATGAGCTTCCAGATAGCATTTCACATAGTCTGGGATGAGTGGATGGGGGCAAGGGAGGATCCAGGCATGACAGGTGGTTAAAAGAGCTGGTGGGAGGGGCACTTACCAATGCGTCTTACCATTCCTGGAGTTTAGGATGATGAGGAGTTGGAGCCAGGGGTTGATCAGGTGATGGGTGGGGAGGATGATGGCCTAGGAGAGAGAGTTGTGGTTCGCACAGGGCGTGGTGTGGGTGGACAATAGAGGAGAGTTTGGGTTATGTGGCAGAGGGATCCAGAGGAGGAGGAGGGAGATGAAGAGGATGCCCCAGTGGGAGAGGTCACGGAGTTCACAGTTGGCGAGAGAGAGGAGGCTGTAGTTGGTGAGGGATGGGAGGCCATTTCTATGGATATCCCTGAGACACAAGCAGAGGAGAGGGGAAGGGTGTCATAGGCTAAGTTTGACCATGTTCAGCAGGAGCAAGATACTTATAGAGAGAGGCTCCATTCAGTTGAGGACGAGCTATAGGTAGAGAGGGCTCAAAGGGAGAGCATGGGGGCAGAGGTGGAGTGGTTGACATAGGAGATAGCCTATCTGACAGAGAGTCTCCATACTGCCAGGATAGAGGTAGATGCCTTGAGGGTGGAGGGGGAGGAGGCAGAGAGGATGTTGGAGGAGGCCCAAACAAGTACAACTATTGCAGGGCTCCAGGATTCTCTTTGTCGGCAAGATGTTGAGTTAGAGGGGTTACAAGCTAGAGTGCAAAGGGCGGAGGTAGAGGTGACATGATGGCGAGGGGAGAGGGATGCAGCCCAGTAGACATTGGTTCCTGCAGGATTGGTGCAGATATTTTCTGATAGTCTGCAGCAGTGAAGAGGGCGGAGAGGTCAACCCAAGAGGCATAGTATTATAGGGGGCTATATCATGGAGTAGTGCCTATAGGATAGCAAGCAGCCTCATAAACTGAGAGTGTGCGATCTCAGAGGACCCATAGTCAGCGACCGACTCAGAGCCAGCAGACAGTGGGATCAGTGGGTTTTCAGCCACTAGTAGGGGAAGCAGGAGGATCAAGGGGGAGGTATAGTAGAGGGGGTTGGAGAGATAGGAGGGGAGAGCTAGCTCCTTTTTTTTTCTTGTGTATTATATTTTGACCCTTCGGGGTGATCATTGTATCATGACAGACATATTTTTCTCTTTACATATATATACATGATTTGATTGGTGATAAATGACGTGTAGCTTTCATTGTGATGGGATTTTTTTTTTTCTTATGATGTCATATATGGATGCAATCATGGATGTGTTATGCTAACTTATTTATGATGTAGAGTGGATGCTTATACATGTATGTTTATGATGTGTTGCTGACATGGTTTTGGATGCAGGATGAGTGATTTTTATGCTTTATGTATAAATGCACCTGTGTGATGGATTTGTAGATGTGAAATGATTTATGATGCAATCTACTTGTAATGTTATATGGATGAAAAAGTATCTTTTATTTATGTGATGCAACCTAAGTGCAACCTTATATGCTAAATGTTTTGTGGAAAATGACTATCTAAGTAATGCAATCTATATGATGTGAATAAATAATACAAAGAGGGAATATGCCAATAATACCACAATGATCTTAGATAGAAGAATATGGAATAGATGGGAAATGGGGGAAATTGAGAACTCCATGGGATTATTGAGTTTAGGATTTTATGGAATGATGGTGGGATTTTGGCACAACAAATGTGGAGAGCCAACCTAGTTTGATATTGCCCTAGGTGACTTGCACCACTGATTATAGAAATCAGGATGCCATGAGAAACCTAGGGCATGAACTGACTCTCAAATAAACGGGAATTCCTTACACACAGCTATGCAAGTGTTAAGAAACATTGATATAGAGTTGTGGGTACGTGAAAGGAGACCCTCAAACACACCGATAACCCTTGTACATGAAAAGGTAGGTATTGACAAACACTAAAACAAGATCATCAGTTTATACAAGAGAGATCCAAAACATGCCCTGCTATGAAAAATATGCCCTAGTATATGCCTATTGTAACATACCTGGATATGGAAAACCCAAGCAGTCGTAAATAGTTGCAATCGTAGGGAAAAAAATGCAAGTCTAAATGAAAAGATCCAACAAAATATAACAAGTCAATTCTTCTATGACCAAATGATACCACTTGCCAAGATAGGACTAGGATGGAGGATTAGGTTGCCAAGCAAGGGAAGGAATCATCCCTAGGGCAAAGTGGACTTGTGGATTTAGGCAAGTGATTTTATGGTTTTGGAAAGTGACCTGCGGACTTGGGATTGTTTCTCAAGACTTCTTGAAGCTTACAACAAGGCATAAAAGATCAGTTTAATGGGACATTCCTTGTTCATGACTCAAGCGAAGACTCATCATCATACACGTGTTTTATTGGGAGGCGGAAGAGAAGGAATGTTGCGAATGGGTGGACTGGATGGCGGGTGATTTGCAGTATCAACCTGATAGACAGTGGATCTGGTTATTTACCTTGGCGCCTGAATGGAGGTTTTCACCAAGGTACTTGTCCATAGCACCACAAAGTGGTTTTCATTGGTGGACGAATTGTTTTTCTTTCTTTTTCTGATATTTTTTTTTGTATTTTTCTTGATTTTTTTATTTTTTAAGACTTTCTGAGGACTAGGCATAAAATCTTTTGAGGTGCATGATATTCATTGGATCATCCAAAAGATCACCTTCAAGAGTAGCCAATTGATAAGCTCCTAATCCATATTTTGCTCTGATTACATATGGTCCAAGCCAATTAGGCTCGAACTTGCCTTTCTTTTCTCTTTCTTGTAGATTTTTCTAATTCTCCATGAGGACAAGATCACCAATCTAAAATTCTCAGGTTCTGATTTTTTTATGATAACTCATGTGCAGATGGTTTTGATATACCTAAAGATGATTCAAGGCCTTGAGGCACCTTTCATCTAACAATTATAGCTCTTGTAAGCGGGCAATTCTATATTCCTCATCTGGTAAGATATTTTGCAGTGATACCCTGAGAGAGGGGATCTTGATCTCAAGGGGAAGGATGGCTTCGGAGCCGAAGACCAAGAAATAAGGGGTGGTGCCCATGGGGGTGCAGATGGAGGTGCGGTAGGCCCACAAAGCAGGATGGAGTTGGAGGTGCCAATCATGGCCAACTTCATTGACTGTCTTTTTGAGGATTTTGATTAGGGTTTTATTAGAAGCCTCAGCTTGACCATTGCCTTGGGGGTAATATGGAGTGGAAAAGCAATGTTCGATGTTGAATTTTTGGCAAAGTTCTTTGACATCTTGGTTTTTAAATTGTATGCCATTATCTGTAATGATAACTTTTGGGATGCCATATCGATAGATTAGGTAGTTCAGGATGAGTTTGGATATTTGCTTGCCAGTGGTAAAAGTAAGAGGGATGGCCTCTACCCACTTGGTGAAATACTGGGTGGCGGTGATAATGAATTTATGTCCATTGGAAGATGGAGGGTGAATTTTTCCAATGAGATCGAGCCCCCACTATGAGAAGGGCCATGGTGTAATAAATGGCTGCAATTCTTCTGACGGTACATGAATCTTGTCACCATGTTGTTGGCAAGGGATGCATTTCTTCACATAGTTATATGCATCTACTTCCATTTTAGGCCAATAGTATCATGTTCTCAAAATTTTTTTAGCCAATGTGAGCCCACTTGAGTGTGCCCCACAAATACCCTCGTGTACTTCACATAATGCCCATTCTGCCTCTTGCTTATCTAAACACCTCAGGAGGGAACCATCAAAATGCCTTCTGAATAGGGTGTCTCCAAGGATGGTGTAACGAGCACATCGGCGAATGAATGTTTGTTGTTGGGTTTTGGTGAGATGTGAGGGAATGGTGTTGTCTTTGAGGAAAGTGAAGGTTTCTTGATACCAAGGGGACTCGGGACCAACGAGAACACACACCATTTTAAACTCGAGTAGGTCATATGCTGGTATAAACAATTGCTCAACCAAGAACTCGCACTTCTAACTATGTGCTGGCATTTGAAGGAGGGAGCCAATGGTGGCCTTTGCATCTGCAGCCTTGTTTGTTGGTGGGATTTGATCAAAATTGATTGTCATGAAATGTTTCTTAATATCTTCAACCATGGTACGGTAGGGAAGGAGTTTATCATCTTTTGTCTAGTACTCATCATTGACTTATTTTATGACGAGCTAGGAATCGCCATAGACTTGTAACTCCTTTATTTTCTAGTGGATAGCCAAGCGCAAACTTATGATGAGAAACTCGTATTCTGCTATGTTGTTGGTACATGCAAAGTCTATCTTGTATGATTTTGGGACGCCATCTCCTTGAGGTGTGACCAATAATATTCTTGCACCCGATCCATTTTGGGTGCAGGAGTCATCAAAGTACAATCACCATGTGGAGGATGTGGTAACAATCATGATGAACTCATCTGGTAATTTTGTGAGAAGAGGATGGTCACTTGGAAGTGGAGCTTCAGCCAATTGATCTACATTGACTTGTCCCTTGATTGCCTTTCTGTCCACGTATTCAATGTCAAACTCACTTAAGAGCATGACCCATTTAGTGGTTCTACCAGTGAGAGCAGCTTTTGACAAGAGATATTTGAGTGGATCAATTTTAGCAATTAGTTTTGTTTTGTTGTTTAGCATATAGTGTCAGATTTTCTGTGTGCTAAACACCAATGCCAAAAATGCTCTTTCAATGGGGGTATAATTGATTTCATACCCTACCAGTGTTCGACTTATATAGTAAATGGCATGTTCCTTTCCTTGATTGTCTGTTTGTGCCAATAATGCCTCCAATGCCACTGCAGTAGCGCATATATACAAAATAAGGGGTTTTCTAGGATTAGGCGGCATCAACACTAGAGGTGATGCTAGATATTCTTTTAGTTTCTCAAAGGCCTTTTGGCATAAGCAGTCCCATTTGAATTCCATGTCCTTGTGTAGGAGGTGTGCGAATGGATGGCACTTATCTGCTAGTTGTGAAATAAAGCGTCTAACAGATTGTAGTTTCCCCTGGAGACTATGCAGTTGTCTAAGAGTTTTTGGTGGAGGCATTTCCATGATAGCTTTTACTTTTTCCGGATCGACTTCGATGCCTCTGTGGGAAACAATGAATCCTAATAATTTTCCCTATGTGACTCCAAACACACACTTTTTGGGATTCAAGCGTAGTTTGTACTTTTCTAATCTTTCAAAGATCTTCTTTAGAATGGGAATGTGTTCTTGCCTTATCTTAGATTTGCCTAGCAGATCATCCACATAGACCTCCATAATTTTGTGTAAGATGTCATGAAAAATTATTGTCATGGCACGTTGATATGTAGCTCCCGCATTTTTTAGACCAAAAGGTACCCCACGATGTTGCGAATGCAGTTTTATACTGATCCTCATCTGCAATCCTAATTTGGTTGTATCTAGAAAATCCATCCATAAGTGACAGCATCTCATGTCCTGTTGTAAGGTCCACAATCATATCTATATTCGAGAGCGGAAAATCATCTTTAGGACAATCTTTATTTAGATCTCAGAAATCTATCCAGATGTGGATGCCCCCGGCAGGTTTTCGGACAGGTACAATGTTGGAGACCTATTCAGCGTAGTCTATTGGTTTGATGAATTCTGCATCTAACATTTTTTGGAGTTCTGCCTTAACCAAGAGAGCAATATGCGGGTGCATTTTGCACAATTTTTGTTTTACAAGTTTTGCATCTGAGCGGATAGCAAGATTGTGAACCACCAAGGCAGGATCTAACCTTGGCATATCGGCATAAGACAATGCAAAATTAACTTTTACCTCTGTAAGGAAGTTGATGAAATCTTGTTTCTCTTTTTCTGTGAGGGACTTAGCAATGAGAAAATTTTGTGGGATGACTTCGGTGCCCATGTTGATGCTATTTGTTTCTTCTATCAGCAAATTCGATCTGTCCTGTGGAAGGTAACCAATGGTAGGGAGGTCAAGTCCCTCATCGTCAAGTGCCTTTTCTAGGTTTTCACTTTCAGATATGCCCTTTGTTTTTATTTTTTCCTCATCCAAAGGTGTCTCAGAGAGATTTTCACCTAGGGAATCATGTTTTTTTCTTTGATTATTTTTTTTGTGGCTAAGGGCATTGACCTGACTATCAAAGTATCCCTTTTCATGTAGTTGAATGCCCTCGACTTTGTTACAATTTTTTAGATTTCGCATTGTCAGGAGAGTAATGAGAGAATTATCATCAGCACAGATGTCTAACGTGGGTTTTGTCTCATTGGCCCCAATCTATGAGTTCAGGATGGACAAGATGTAGCTCATGTGAGGTGGAAGGGGGTATGGGGGAAATGGTATTGACATGAGTGTCAAAGAAGATATCATTTTCATATTCATAAGGCATTTAGTGGAACTCCTCTTCATCAGTGCTTTCAATATCCAAAGAAGGAGTGGGAGGGGCACCAACGATAGTAATCTTAGGCACTGAGGTGTACCCCAAGCCTCAATTGTATTTGTAGGAGATAGGATTTATGGGTGTCTTTCTTCCTTTCTCCTTTGGTCCTAGGCCATGTCCTTTGTAACCCATTTTTTCCACTATGACTGATGCTTTTGGATACATCTTTTTGGATATTTTTGCTAGATCTTCATCCTCTTCCCGGTACAGCCATGAAGAGACATCTTCTTCGAGGCTCTCCTCATCAAGTGGGCCCCATTGCTAGAATTTGGTGTTTTGGTGTTGTATGACTGGTTTGGGGTCCCTTTTGAGCTCTTTTAGTTTGCCAAATGACTTAGGAGAGAGAGGGAGGTTGCCTATTAATTAGACATCTTCCAATTTGTATTCTCCACAGCCATTGTCCAAGATCTTGATTTGATTATCTGGTTGGGATGAAGTGGAGGCAACATTTGATGTGTTAGATGGAAGCGTTGGCGAGGGTCTATTTAGTGGGCAATGATACGGATGCTTCCCCTCTAATAGTTTTCAATATTGAAAAGGTTGGGGATCACCTTTGATAGTGATCTCTCTTCCATTATAAATAAATTTGATGCATTGGTGATAGGTGGAGGGCACGACCTACAAGGAGTGAATCAATGGTCGCTCGAGGAGAATATTATAGGGGAGATCAATATCTAGTACTTGGCATGGGGTTTCAATTGTAATAGGGCCCACTTGAAGAGGTAAGGTGGTCGTGCCCTTTGAAACCCTTTATGCATCATCATATACTTTTATGGTGATCCTTCCTGATATGTCTACCAAGTCCTCAGAAAGTCCCAATTGTTTTATTAATTTGTATGTACATAGATTAAGTCTGGATCCACCATCTATTAAAATACGTTTAACCTTGTGTTTTTGGATAAGGGCTTCAATGCATAAAGGTTTGTTGTGATCTTCATTTGCAAGAGCATCTTTGGAGGTAAACACAAGATGTTGTTGGGCAGCAAGCTTTCCAATGAGAGCTTGGAAATGAGTAGCATTGATGTTATCAAGAACGTGGGACTCAAGGAGGGCTTGTTCCAAAATTTCCTTATGTATAGGGGAAGTCTTGAGAAGTTCAAGTATGGAGATCTACGTAGGGGTCTTCCCGAGTTGGTCCAGGAGGTCATATCGGCGGGTGGAAGACATGGGTGGGGGGTTTGGTGGGGGAGGAACTCCTTGGATAGTGACTTTGCCTTGGCATGTGGTTACATTATAGTCATTTTGGGAGGTGGAAGGCATGGTGCCTTGAATGACTATCCTAGCCGAATTTGGTCTACTTTGGGGAGGTGAGGGGTTAACTCCTTGGATAGTTATGATGCTAAAATGGTTGTCTATGGGCTCGATACAACCCACTAAAGATTCAAAGCCAGTTATGTGATTGGTGTAGTCATAACCCACTACGTTAGATGATGAGCATTTTCATTTATCGTGCTTCAGGAAGGGTTCCTGGTACATTTTAAGTTTGTCATTGTTATTACCAGGTTTTGCATTTGCTACTTCAATCTCACCCCTATCAATGAGATCTTGTATGTATATTTTGAGCTTCATGCACTTTCGTGTGTCATGTATCTTGATACGATGATACTCACAATACTCATTCTCATTATACCATCTAGGTTTGGGTTGATTGAGGTCAAACGGGCAAGTGATCAGAAAAACCACTGCACCTGCTTGGACAAGTTTTTGAAACACCATTTCAATAGGCTCAGCAAGAGGAGTGAAGTCTCTTGGAGCTTTGTTATTTGATCGGGGGTGTCATCCCTGGATTGAGACATTGTTGTGAGGTTTTTGGGATTGATTTTGGTTGTTTTGGTTGTTGAATTGATGATTATTGGTGGTGGATTTTGGGGGAGCAACCACGGTTTGGACCCGCTTTGCATTAGTTACACCATAGTTGACCACATTTTTATTTTTAGACCAAAATTTTGGCTTGTCATTATGATAAGAGGAAGAACTTTGTGTCAATTTCTAGTAATTTTTCAAGGTTCCTTCCTCCAACAAGACACGTTCGAGGGAAAGGCCCTTATCGGTCAATTTTTGGAAGGATTTGATACATTGGGATGTCAAGGGTCTTGAAAGTTTAGGCACCAAGTTCTTTTGAAATAATTCAATTTGATGTTGTTTTGGCAAGTCTCACTGGAATTTCCTGATAAGATGTCACCATCTTTGTAGGAAGTTGGCGAAAGTCTCTTCGGGCCTTTGTTTTTTGTTACATAGGTCCATCATAGAAACATCATTAGCCATGTTGTAAGCATAGAGGGCCACAAATTTCTCTGCCAAGTTTGGAAAGGAGACAATGGAGCCTCGTGGTAGAGATGAGAACCATGCCAGGGTGTCTCTTGTAAGACTCTTGGGAAAAAGTCTACGAAGATATAGGTCACTATAGGAGACTTCTTGACATAAGATGTGAAATTCCCAGACATGGTTGCGGGGTCTCCTTTGCCCTCATACTTAGTGAATTTAGGGATCTCATATCCTGAAGGGTAAGGTGCAATTGATATTGACAGGTCGTAAGGACAAGGACAAAATTCCTCAAACGAGTAAGGTTTCCTCTTGTTAGTCCCTTCTTTCATGTCCTTGATGATATTTTTCATGTCTTGAAATTCCTTGATGAGGTCTTGTTATGGATTTTGATAATGATGAATTGTATTTACCCCAAGAATTGGATGAGTCAAGGAAGGTGCACCACCACCAATGTATTGATATGCTGAGGAGGTGGGAACATGAGATGTGATGACTGATGTCCCAGGGATTTGGGTGATAGTTGGTTGCAGTTCGTAAACTATTGTGATGGGATTGAGTACGGTCTGGATAAAATTTGTGACATTATTGACAGGAAGGGAAGTTTGTGGAATAGAAATATGTGGTTGAATGGAAGGAGGTGGTATAGAAGTGTGTTGGAGGATGGATGAGATCTGATTTGATAGATGTATAGATGGTAAAGAGGAAGAAGGTGGGATGGAGACCATGGTGGGAGGTGCTGCGGCTGGCATTGATTGAGCTTGGATGATTGATGGGGCTGCAATTGATTGAATTTGAGTAGTGGGTGCAGCACTTTGTGTGGACGTAAGATCTCCTTGTGGTTGTTGGCTAAGAGTGGATTTATCAAATTTAGGTGGAATTTGAGCTCCATTTTCAAGGAGAGTCTTTAGAAGTGCAGTAGGATTGTGTTGGATGAACTTTTCAATCATCTCTTGGTTATAAGGGTCTGCTAGGAAAGTTTGCACTTTCGGGGAGACTTCATCTTGGCTAACCATGTTAGGATTTTGGCTTTGATCTTGATTGCTAGGTTGCTCACTTTGTGTAGGATCTTGTGTGGGATCTTCATATAGGACACTAATGTCCGGCATGTCATATTGTTGTTCAGCAATATTTTTCTTTTGGGATCGAGTTGTGACCATACACAAATAACCTTAGAAAAGCTTGGAGGAGGAAATCTTTGATGAAAGGACTTAGTAAGATGTTTGTGAAATTTTGGATTTTGTCTTTGATGACAAGGGATTTTGCTGATTGGTGGGGTTCTTGGATTAGAGCTCAGATTTGATTTAGACTGACACCTTAATCCTTGAATGAGGATTTTAGGTGGTGGATGAAACCACAAGCAAGGTAATGACCAAGTTGGGTAGAATTTAGACCTGGGAATGGTGATTAAAAAAAGCCTCTCTTACACCAAGGGTTGACTAATGACCCTAAGCAAAGTAAAGATGTGAGTTAAGAGTCTTGATCGACTCAAAAAGGATTAGGCAAAAGGTACTTGGAGAGGATTCTTCTTCAAGCACAAGAGCCAATTGATTAATGATGAGGTCTAAATGAAACTTTACAAGGCATGTAACCTTAACGTGAGGTTAAATTGGATTAGAGGATAATTGGATTTGGATTTTGATAATTGATTTGATAGTGGTGAGAGATTGATTTGGTGTGTTAATTCCTTAGGAAATTTGAGGATGATTGATTGAGGAGGTATGATAGTGATGGCTTAGAAGAAACTTGATGACTAGGTTGTTCTTGGCATGAACATGACTCAATCGAGGATCGATTTGAATGGCAAGTTATATGAAGGGACACGACCACCCTGATTTGGATGATAGTTGGCACATTAAAGGATGAATCTAAAATTTGATGGAGAGCATGGACTCTTAGTTTCTCTCTTGGGCTTATGAGACATGGGATGGATGGAGTTTGGATGCAATTTTGGACTTTGTGTAGGTAATGAATTGGACAATTGTTTGTGTCTTGACAAGTGTTTTTTTTTTTTGCAAAGTGTTTGGGGATAATGATGTGTCTTTAGTCTACTCTTGGCAAGTATGTACCAAACAAAGCAAACACAATGATCAAATGCATATTATCTCAAAGACACTCATGCTAATACACAACATTCTTAAGGCTACCAAGGACAATAGTCATTGGATCACCATTGGTTCCCAACTACGCCTACCCAGAGAGGACACTTAGATGCTTGACCCCACTGGCTCCCCTCCATGGCACTCACTTCTTCGGGGCAGCCAAACATCAATTCCCATGAAACTTCTCATGGCGAACTTTGTGTCTCTACTAAGGGTCGTAAAAATATGGGCAGCTTCAGAGGTCCAACCTCCTGCACCAATGACTAGAAGGTTTTTGACTACTATGAACAAGGTGTTTAGTAAGTCTTTCCGTTAGGAACTACCCTTTGCAGTTGTGCAAGCGCAATTGAAGCCTATAGCCCAATGAAGCACCAATAACTTAGCAGTCACACAAGCATGATTGAGATCTCTAGGATCCTACTAAGCACCCAATGTGAGAGTGAACTCTCATATAGCCCCAACCATTGACCCTTTCATAGTCAATGGCCTATTTATTATAGTGAGTTGGGAACCCAAGGTCTGGGTGTACTCACTTGGGTCGTTCCCCTCTTACCTTCTCAAAGAGAAAGTTGAGAGGGCAGGTCCACTAGACGTAAACATGCAATCAAACAAGAAAAGGTTGGAGGGTCTGGATTTCTGATCGTCTAGCTAGACGAGAGTATACTCTCCTACCTTTACGCTTTTCTTAAAACACGTAAAACAATGATTCATTCCCTTTTAATTAACATCTAGGTGCCTAACTTTAAAAAAAATGCACAATGTTTGGTTGAATCTGCTAGGCAACCTGAAAAAAATAGGATTAGTAGTTTTTTTAGTTTTTTTTTTAGTCTTGGACGGTCGAATTAAACTGCAAAACTAAAAAGATGAAAATTAGTCCTAATTGTACTGCACATATAGCGCATGCACTGAAGTGCAGTTAGTCACGTCGAAATGTCTATCGTACGCACTGAACTAAATAAAACCAGTAAACAAAAATGACAGAAAACATAGGATAGAGAATAACTTTATACCTGCCTGTCACGCTAATTAGAAACTCTTGTGCTGAAATGCCCATGCTCGCACCAAAATGCCTGCACTCACGCTGAAACCTGAAAATAGAAACCTGGCAGATGAGTGGGCAAAAATTTTGAAAATTTAAATTCAAATACTAGAGCGGGAATTGTATGAAAGCACTCGCACTGATCTGAAGTGCTCACGTTGATCTGAAGCGCCTATGCTCACGTTGAAATGCTTGCACAAGCAGTGAACAAATAGATAGATAGTAAAAAAATTTAATTTTAAATGGTGCATGGGAAAAATTTAAAACATGTCAGGGCAGTCGCGCTGGTGTGCTAGCGCTTGTGTTGATGCGCCTGTGCTCGCACCGAAGTAGGTTTTCTATCGCGCTAAACCCAAGTCACTCGTGTTGATGCGCCTGTGCTCGCACCGAAGTAGGTTTTCTATCGCGCTAAACCCAAGTCACTCGTGTTGATTTGTAGTCTCTCACATTGTTCTAGAACCTGCATCTCACAACTCACAAAAACTCACAAAAACATTAATTCTTAGGGATGTGGGTCCTACAGAGCATGCCAAAATAAAGAGGGGAAAATGAAGCAAGGTGGATTGGATTGTTAATATGCAAATCAAACACTAAAAACATAAGAAGATGAAGCATAAACCAAATCACATAAAAACAACATGAAGACAATGCTTATAACTTGCTACTTTACCTTCTCCTTTGGATTAAGCTTAAAGAAGTGAAGGCACCCTTGGATGATGCTCCACTTGATGTGCTTCTCTTGCTTGCTTGATGTGGCTGGCTCTCCAATGTTGTGCACAAATGAGATGGATCTTGAGGGATGATAAGGATGAGATGATCAAATATGGATGGGAGATGATTTTGACATGATAAGGGTGCTAAGATGATTTTCCTAGACTCAAAAGCATAGCATAAGATTACTAAACTTGAAGATGAAGAATGAAGGGATGGAGTCCTCAATTTATAGGAAGAGGAGAGGAAAAATGGATGGCTAAGATGGATTCAAGATGAAGGGATAGGATTGCTTGTGAGCTCACACAACGCTCAAGAGAGAGTGTGGAGACCAAGAGATATGCCTTAAAGGCATTTCTTGTCTCCACACTCCTCAAGGTGCATTGGGAAGACTTCCCAATGTGCCTTGAGAAGAGAAAGGGATGTGACATTCCTTGAAGGATGGGGAGGAGGAATTAAAAATTCTCCAAAAAGGGATGATCATGGGGATTGGAGGAATAAGAAGGAATTAAAAATTCCTTGGGAGAGGGGATGCCTAGAGGAATGTGAGATTTTGAAAATCTCACATTCACCCAAGAAAAGAGCATTTAAAGCTAGTGGTTGGATGGAAGGGACAAGGAGTTGACTTTGTGGCTAATCATGATGATTAGCCACTAGCAACTCATTAGGAGGGGGATTAGAGGAAAGATTAGGTGGGATAGGATTTGTAGGAGGATTTGACTAGTAGAGGGAATGAGTGGAGGGAATTAAAAATTAGAAGAATAAGGTTAAGTGAGTCTAGGGAATTTCTAGAAGACTTTATTATGTTAATGATGAATTAGGAAGATGATTTGTAGGAATCATGTAGGTTAACTAATTAATTGAATTTAATTAGTTAAGAGGAAGATTTGTAAGGATTTAATTTTTAGAAGAATAAAGAGAGATTGATTTATTAAATAAACCAATTACATACTATAGTGACAATATTAATCATAATTAATTAATATTAAGGAGAATTTGAATTAACATAATTAATTAATTAATTATGTGAGGAACTAAAAATAATTAAAATAATTATTTTTAAGTGTCTATAGCAGTGTGTGTGGAGTTTTTCATAAACCGATAAGATTGAAACCGGTAGTGTAGAGTATTGAAAGGTTGCAAAACTTCATTTGCAACAGGGAATTTATTTGTGTATTTGAATCTTCATATTGTCTTCACTAAGTAGGTGCTTAGTGTAGGGGTTGTAGCTCCTTTAGCTTGTAGCCTATAAATTGTTCAGGGGTTGGTGTTCCTTTGAGTCGATGCTCATAAATCAAGGGTCGGTGCCCTAAAATTATAATCAAATCATTTTCATTGTGAGGCTGGATTGGAGCAGAAGATCTCAAGCAGCTATTCTCACCAAGGTTTTTTCCACATTAGGTTTTCCACGTATATCTAGTGTTATGCGATGCATTCTTGTGTATGTGTTATATTGATGTTATAGAAAATACTTTCACACTCTTAGTTTGCATTGTGTGGTTTACCAGTCAGCACTCTGTTTGTTTTATATTGTACCGATATATCCCTGATTAGGAAAGAAATGTTTAAATCACTTATTCACCCCCCTCTTAGTGATCCATTGTTTCCAAGAAAGGGATCACCATTTTCTTCTCTAGAGAAACTTTTTAACAAACTCAAATGCATAAATGAGGAGTGGTAAAAGTGATTTTCACTTTTTAAACTCAAAGTGGGGCATTTAAGTGGGATTTTTATCTCACTTATTTTTAATCAACTAATCAGCCTGGCAAGGTAGCATTTTCAAATTTCTTATCGATAAATGAAGCGAATTGACTTGAAAAAAATCTAAAATTCATAAAATCATCAAAAAATCAAAACCATTATAAAAAAAATTTAAAATTGAAAAAATTAAAAAATCGTGAAAAAATCAAAAAATTATCTGATTCATCTCACGAGGGGGCATCCTCATATCGCAATCTATCAATCAACATCTGAGACATCATATTGAATCATGTCTGCATCAAAGTGAAATTTATCGTATCAAGATCAAATCCGCATCGAATCATATCAGCAGCATCATCAAATCGAGTTTTCTTTGAACCAACGTGTCGTCACACATCACTTCAAAGAGGGGAAAAATGTAGACACCTAAAAATTGTCTGAAGATAATTAATTAAATATGCATTTATTTAATTAATCCCCCTTTCCAATTAATTAAATTCACAATTAATTTGATTAATTTCCCTATTCATCTACTTGTAAATAAATCTAAATGATTTATTTATATAGTTAATAATCCCTTTTGATTAATTAATTAATTAGATTAATTAATCCTCCCACCCATTTACATCAATTCTTCTAATCCCATAATTAAGATTAACAAATCCAAGTTTGTTGAGATTAATTATCTTTTTCCTAATTATTTGAATTTCTAAATTTAAATGAGCACATGGATCCTAACTTCTAACCACCTAGCCTAACCACCACCTAACCTAACCCATTCTATCTAATCATGGGTTTAACTAACCTTATCCTATCTTACACATCCTAACCTCTTTTATTATAACCTCATGTGGGTTGGATATCCCCTCCTTGGGACACATGGCACTTTTGCCACATGTCTTCTCCCTTGGACACTTGCCATCTCATGAGAAAGGTTCCTTGACACTTGTCACCACAAAGATGACATGTGTCCCTTCCTCCAACCACTTCTCCAACTTCCTCAATTCTATCCCTTGATATCTTCAAATCGAATCTAGACCGTTGATTTCTACCACCTTAGCTTTGGCCTTGGAAATCCTATAAATACCCCTAATTTTGGAGGAATAAAGATCCCTTACATCCTATCAATATTAGCATGTTTAGAATAGCTTTTAGCATGTTAATTTAGTTTCCATTTATCAATCATGTAGCTTAAATCATCATTTTAGCTAAATCAAGCATCAATCAATCATGCAATAAATCACTTGCATTATCATGAAGTAGCTACTCAAGTTTTGAGTTTCTACTTTGGAGGTCATTGCTCTGCTGAGAGCCAACAAATTCAACATCTTCAAGGTCCTCAAAAATAGAGGAAGATGGGACATCTCAAAGGATCTTTTGGTTTTCTTTTATTTAGCTTTCAATTTGCTTCATAATTTCATTTATATTGTCTCATTAATCGTGCATGTTTATTACAATTGATCCCAATTTTAGCATCACGTGAAGTTCATCCATAGGGGAAGCAAGAGTTTTCAAGTAGACCCTAGACCTGTATTGAAAAGACGTTAGGCCAAAAATTGAATCCGAGGAAGAGCTCTCTATATTTTTTCAGCATCCCAAATGATAGATAGAAGAAGATTGCTTCCATCCTAGGTTGTCCAATTGGTGTTCTTCCCTCTTCTTGTCTTGGGCTTCATTTGTGTTATAAACCCATTGATGCCTTATGGAATTCTCTTATAGAAAGTTTAATAGAAAACTAGATGGATGGAAGAGTGCTCTTCTCAATCAACTGGGGAAGATTTGGCTCCTTAAATTGTCCCTTTAGAATCTACCAGTTTATGCTCTCATCCTATTTAAAATCCCTTCCAATTTTGTTGACGTTATTGAGAAGATCTAGAAATGTTTCTTATGGTCTAGTGTTGAGGAAAGAAATATAATTTCGCTTATTGCTTGGGAAGTTGTTTGAAGAACAAAAAGATTGGGAGGCCTCGGCCTGAGGAATATTTGAACTTTCAACAAAGCCCTCCTTGCAAAATACATTTGGAGATCCTTTTTTGATTTAAGAGAAGGGAATTCCATCTGGCATAACAAATATTTTCACAATGTCGGCTCTCTTAAAGATTTTCTCCAATCTCACAATCTCCTTGTGGGATCTACTTTGTAGAATGATGTAATTAAAGCCAGGGAGGTTGTTGCGAGGGGTGCGAGATAGAGAAATGGGGATGGAAGAAAGGCCTTTTTATGGGAAGATATCTGGATTTTTCAAGAACCTCTCTACAATTTTTCTTATTTTCTCCCTTTTATAGAAGATTGCAAGTTCAGATTTGATCATTTTATCAAAGACTATTGGCAGGATGTCAGTGTGTTAATCTTGGTCAAATCAACCAAGCTCTTCATCCCCTTCAATTAGCTCTCAATTCTATTGTTTTGGATCATTATGTTGTGGAGGATTGCATGGTCTGGAGATTGTCTTCTTCTAGGGTTTTTTGTCTCTTCTATTATTTCACTTTTGTCTTAGTCAAATGCTACTTCGCCTCTGTGGGCTAAGGCTTCGATAAAAATTCTTATTCCTAAAATTAACATCTTTTGGATTCTCATTCAGAACAAGTTGTTAACAAAGGATAATTTATGCAAAAGAGGCTTTTTGCTGCCAAATAGGTGTTACCTTTGTCTAGTTGATGTTGAATCTTCTTCCCATATTTTTCTTCACTACTCTTTTGCTCGAGATATCTAGGATCAGGTTTTAAAGTGGTGGAACCTCTATTAGGTCTTTCTTGAGTCTATTCTTGACTTTTATTGTTAGTGGAAAGCACTTTCAACTAATTAGATTATTCAATTACTATGGTCATTTGTGTTCCCTCATGTGGGGTGGGGTATTTGGAAAGAAAGAAGTAATAGAAATTTTTGGGAAGTTGCTCTTCCAGTGGATATTATCTTCTGAAAAATCCTAAGGGCCATTCGAAAGAATATGAATGTTTTAGATAATTAGTTCATGAGGAGGGAGAAACAAAAATTTCAGGCCTATGACTATGAGGTATCTAAAGATTGGGAATTAAAACTTGACATCTCAAAAGCTACAATTCTTGTTAAAAAATCTAGAGAGGGTGTGTTCCGAAGATTTCCACCTAAGGGTTGGATTAAAATCAACTTTAATGGGGCAGCCAAGGGAAAACCTAGGTTGGTTGGGTGTGGGGGAGTGATTAGAGACAAGAATGGAAGGTTCATATCAGTGGTGGCAAACCCTTGGGTAACCAGACCAACCACCTTGTTGAAGCCATTGGGGCCTATCAAGCCTTATTTCTAGCTCATCAAAGTAATTGCAAAAATGTTTGGATTGAATGAGACTCGAACAATATTATTCAGTGCCTAAAGGGGAATAATAATGCTTCATGGACTATACAGTGATGGATAAATTTATCAAAAGAAAAAATCCTTTCTTTTGATGAATGTTTTATATCCCATGCTTTCAGGGAGTCCAAGATGGTGGTGGACTTCTTTGCCAACAAGGGAGTGATAGCTAATGGGAGGATGACATGGACTTATGAAGATAGAATGGAGGATGATGTTAGGGCTCTTCTTAGATATGATAGATCACATGGGATACATGGTAGTATCCCATTACATTGCTAATTTAAATGATGGGCAAGGGATTATTACTATTCATGGAGGTTATCATGGCAAGGTTAAAGAAGGATTTTCTCATTATTTCTCACAGGCTTTCTAGGTTATTTGTGGGCTCTTATGGTTTTTAACTTGCCTGCACATTCTACTAAACCACTCTTTTCTTGAGGACTCTGCTAATGTTAAGATGGGAGGAGAAAGACATTGTGTTGAACCTGTGGACTGTGTAGGGATAAGGGCCAACTTGACTATTTGGAGAATTTTGGAGAAAGGGGAATTAACGCCCTATATTGATAAGTTGCATGGATGGGATCCTAAAGTTACTAAGTTTTTTGCCAAAGGGTGCAATGAGGGAAAAATTACTCTGTTTGGGAGGTCCGTGGTAGTTGATGAGAACTTAATTGTAGAAGTTACTGGTTTATCTACCAAGGAGCTCAAGTTCTATAGAGACGGAAAATACTCTGACCCTGTGGTAAAGAAATTTCCCAAAACCGACAAGGAGAGGAAAATGTTGATCAAGAAAAACAAAAGCTACTATGATGCGACCACTATCAAGTTGCTTTGGAGGGATGTGTTGAAGGTGATAATGGAATATATCACCATGGACGGTCGATACTTGAGGGTTTTTGGACATATTTCATCTTTCTCAATCATTTAAGACACCAAGTTAAGGTTTCTTTCCCTTTCCATCTCTTATCTTCCCTTAATGCTAGTAGTTTTGAGCATAAAGAAAACCCTAGTGTTAATCCTAACTTTAAAGTCCAACGTGCAAAAACACAAACTAACTCCTTCATGCAAGTTGGACTTTAAACTAAGTTACAAAAGTAAGGTCTGACCTATAAGTTACAAAAGCAACCCAACTGCAGGTCGGACTTTAAAGTACAACCTATCAATCACTTAACACAAGGGAAACTGGCACATCAGACTTTAAAGTTTGATATGCTGACATGACTCACTGAAATTTGGACTTTGAAGTCTGACCTATCAATCAAAACATAAAAAATTTCTAACTTCTAAACTACCAAACATAAAGACAAAAAATAAAAAGCGACTAATCGACCAGGTTGATTAATCTTTCCTGGAGGATGTGAGGTATGAAATGGACCAATTTCATAGGGTTGCCTAATGATTTTGACCATGCTAAAATTGAAGACAATAAATTTCAACAAATAAATCAAAGTATTGGCACAATTTCATCACCAAGCATCCTTGATCTTAGTCCAAAATAAACATGATGACTTGGCGTTACTAGTATCATGGAGAAGGTGACCCACCAATTGAAAGAGCATCATCCCCATATCAACCTTCCAACTCTCATGGGACCATGTAATCACAATCAAACAATAAATCATGTCAATCCAACTTATATATGTCCTAAAACTTGGATCAAACTTATCATGTCCAAACAAATGTCATCCCTATATTTTTCCATCACCAAAGGAAAAACTAGCTCGAGAAATAGAGATCTTAGAACAAAAAGTGAAGAACATTGAAAAGAGTATATCCCAAACATCCAAACTATTTCAAAAATTTAAAGGTCCAAATATAAACCTTAAGAAAGTTGACATACAATCTCTCATATTACAATAAGACATACCATCTCTCATCTCACTTATAGTCATGACAAACCAATTTCAAACAATGAACACAAACTTCAACCAACTCCCAAATCAAACCTCATTCAACCAATTCCCAAATCAAACCTCATTTGATCAAATCCCAGATCAAAATCATTTCAATCAAATCTCAAAAAACTTATTCAACCCAACACAACCAGAGTTCAACCTAACACAACCAAAGGGTGATATCATGCAACCAAAGTTTGTATAATTCAACTAGGGCCACCACAAAAATTTGAACCAATTTTTCTTCCAATGTAACCAGGTGTTCCTGAAGCAACCACACAACCCCTCGTACCACAAGTAATTGTGCAAACAAGTCAACCCCTACCAAGGTCACATACGATTACACAATTGAATTTTCCTCTGGTCGCATCACATGTTAGTGAACATCCTCTTATGTCCTCAAATGCACCATCAAGGGTGTCCCAAACAAACACAAGTGTATTTAGAAACATGCCACCCTTTGGATATCAACTAAACATAGTTAATGTGTTGCCTATTATGCAACAAGGTCAATCAACAAATTCCTTGAAACACACAAATTTCAAAGTGATATCACAAACAAGATCGCCCAAACAGCCAAAATTCCAACCCAAAACTTTCAAAAAATTTCTTTGAAAATTAGGTCATACACAAGAGACTATTTCCAAACATGATCATCTACCATGTCTACCAATTTATCATTTCAAAGTAATCACACCAATGACACACCCACCTTCCATCAATAAATTTCTCCTCAAGTAGCCTTCATATCTCCCGCCTTTTCCTCATCACCTAGACTTTCACAAGAGAAATCTACACCATCTCCATCAAATGATGTATCCAATGATGCAAACTCCAAATGGATATCCATAATATATTTCCAAGCTAATCCAATTCATGATGCAAATCCATTTTATTCTTCAGAAGTGCAAGTCACAATTCCACCATATATTCCCATTCTAGATAGTCCCATGCAAAGTCAATCCCCCTCATGTGAAAATATTGAATCCTTTCCAGAGTCCCCTATACATATGAAAAATCATACCCCATGTCAAGAGGATGATCCAAAACACAAAGAAACAAGTCCATAAAAAATCAAATTAAGATCCCAAAACTTTATCATTCCATCTAGTTTTTGACCAACATCCCATCTTCCCATAATATCATGATGATCCAACCATCCCTATCCATCCTATATAAGATGATCCCTTTCTATCTCAAGAACACAATTTTCTTTCAAGTCATGTTAACATTTTGCTTCCTAAGAAATATTGTGACATCTCTTCCATCATTCCTAATGATTCCATCCAAAATCAAGAACAAAACACCCTTAAAATAGAGTCCAATGACCTACTTCTAATTTAAGATCAAATTATCCCTTCACCTTCATATCTACCAAAAATTACCATCATCCCTCTAGATCCCCATCAAGATACCTCCATCCCTTCATCTTCATGTCTTAATCCTTCATGTCCCCCACAAGATTCCACCTCCCTAGAAGAACCTATCATTTCTCTATTCCACCAAAAGATCCCATCAATCCTCTGAGTCTCCCTCATGATCCTAACACCTCTATGCAAGTGGTTCATGAATCTCTTACATGTCAAATGGGTTCCTCTACTTTCATTTGGTCTGGTCTACTTTGAAATCCTATCATTTCTTCCATACCATATCCACCTAAAAATGGACTTGCATCTTCTTCCCAAAGCAACAAATATCCTATTAGTCAAAAGATTTATCAAGAAAAACAGTCTAACCTACATGAACAAGGTACATTAGAATCCCTCCATAGCAAAGAAAATTTTGATTGTCATGGCCTCGATTACATATGGCACCCTCAAGATATTGGTATCCCTACAAAATCTAATTCTAAATATATGCCTTCTTCTTCATCCCATCCATCCACGAGCTCACAATACACATATCTTTTCATAAATCAAGATCAACAAAGACACACATCTTTGAGAACCTTCCACCTATCCAAAAGACCTCCATATTGTTCCTATCCACCCATGAGTCACATTCCTCTTCCAATAAATTTGGATGTCAACCATAAAACCCATAATTCCAACAATCCACATACATTTAAGGATCAACATGTCCCATCTAATCGACAATGCAAAAAAAAAGAAAAAATATGATCCAAAAAGAAAAATAAATATCCAAAAGCCCACAAAGACACATTAAGAAAAGTAAAGAAAATTCAAAATCCATATGGATTCCTAAGTCACTTGTAGAAGAAATGCATTCCAAGGAACTACAAAAGAAAGAAAACTCAAAAACCATGTGGATTCCCAAGCGGCTCCTTGAAGCACAAAATCCTAAAGAAAAAAAATTTGGCATCCAAAATTCCTATCCCTACATCTAATCATCTCCCACCTTTCAAGTCAATTTTGGGTCCTTATGTACCAAAATCCACATCCACTCCCTCATTTCAATTCTAAAATCCAAAATTTGCTTCACCTCCATCACTCCACCACCCCTCAATGTATGTGCCAATGTTTCTCTTGCCCATATTTCCATCCACTCAGAAAACAAGTCTTCCTACACTCCCTCCATTATCCAACACCTATTTTCCACCCTTTCATCCCTCCTATCCAATCCTTTGCATAAGTCCTTACCCAAATTCCATCTCATATCCTTATCTATTATCCTATCAACATTGTTGAGCATACCTTCAATAGACACGGTCTATTGCAACACATGTTTCAAGGATACCATCCAAACAATGAGATGCTTGAGTCCTTTCTCTATATCCTATCATGCATCCATTATCTTCCAAAAAAGTCTTGTGTGACATCAAAAATAAAAAGGAAAAAAAAACGTAAAGAGAAATAATCCATCCACTAGTGAAAACCTAACAAATAGGTGCCTTGAGCAAGTACCATGATGAAAACCTGACAAACAAATGTCATGTGTAATCCATCATCCTCTTCTTCTCTACACTTGGGGCAATGTTTTATCTACATTGTCCTACCCACCACATCCTCCTCTATACACCATCCTCTCTTCATCCATCTTCCATTTTTCCATCTCTGGTCTTAACAAGGGTAACGATCTTCATACGCATCATGCATCCTATTGGCTTAAACTTATACACACATTTTAGTCCATATCCCTTATCTTATTCATTTCTTGCTTCCATTATCTATTATCACCTTTGATCTTTCTTATCCTATCCATATCTTATCTCCATTCATATCTATTTTTCCATCCTTGATCTTTATCAAAACTAAGGACAAGAAAAAGCACAAACATGGTTTCAAAAACCTCTTGGCATGTCCCTTCATGTGGACCACATGCTATTTAATGTACGATGTCATTGCCTTACATTGTCAAATCCCTTAGCTTGGATAAACATGTTATCCCTTGATGAGATAGTCCTTGGAAACCAAATCAACTCTGATTTTATAATAAGTTGCCTCCATCTTTCTCCTATCCATCTCCATCTCAATAGTTCATTCATCCATTCATAATATTCCTTGCCTTTCTATACATTGGGGGAAAATAGATATATAATGCTTGGAAATTAAAAAACCCTAAAAATTACATAAAGTCCTATAGAAAATCTTTAAAAATTAAATAAAGTCTTTAAAAAACTTCTAAAATATTCATAATGTGTCCTGAAAAGCATCCAAAAACATTGCATATACTCCTAAAAAAAGACCAAAAACATCATAAAATGTCAAAAACAAATCAAAAAACATTCATAAAATGTCTTGAAGTAAGCACCAAACAATCAAATATCCCGAAAACCTCTAAAATTTTAAAAACATTCAAAAAACAACACTTGTTTCAGTTCATCAAGAAATTATCTCTTCAAAAGATAGATGTCAAAGCATACACAAATATAAAACACATAAAAATATTGTGCTTAACAAATCATGCAAAAACAGGCAAACTGTCCAATCACGTCATCAATTAGACAAATCAAACTTGTCCTATCAATCAGTCAACATTATTAGTCCTTTTTCGACTATCATTTGTCTTATATGGGGTGTGGTATACTTGAAACTAGAATGTGTCCATCTTAAATGGGGTAATTTATTCCTAAAACTAGACATCATGATCATCCTATCAAACACAAACTATTAACCTTGACAACAAGATCCAAATGATTAATGATATCAAGTTTTCACAGTCCATAACATGAATTAATGTAGTTGTTTGCAAATTAGATTGTGTAGAGAATTTTTGCATAAACAACTAATCCAATCTAGAAACAACTACATTAAGATCCAAATGGTTGTTGACTCGCTTGGTCGAGTGAGTATTATCTTTCATTGATTTATCTTTGGTCATGTTCCTATGCTACTCAAGGATATCCACAAGTGATGACAGTGGTCGGGATGGTTCATGGTCTTTTGTTTGGTCTTTTGTATGTGGTATGCTTTCATGATATTCACGGGAAAGTATGTCTTAGGTGTTTGTATTTGCATGTTAACTTTGTGACTATCACACATACCTCGACCATTAACATAGAACTGCTTCAACATGGATTGAAACATTTCTTGTCTACAATGTGTGTGTTTTCTACAAAGGGGTAGCATTATCGCTCTAGCTTTATATGTCATGGTGCGATGCATTCATTTGCTATATTAAATCAAGCTCTCCAAAGATAAAGTGCACTTATGAAAACAAGGTTTCATCATTACTAACTATTCTCTGCCTTAATTTCTACCTCTTACTAGCACTTCTTTAGTCAGTCCACGTGGTCTTGTGCTCTAGTACACAAACTATATAAAATCTCAGACCCATATCTTACTCGTTTGACCTTTGATTTCATTTTGGTTCATGTTTTTGGAATCCTAGCGTTATTTTCAACAAATTAGCCTCTTATTTTTTGAAGGGGCTCCCTTGTAACCCCTTATGGCAAGGACAACTTTTAATGCAAATTTTCTTTGGAACAATGTGTTAGGATTATTGACAGTCCCAAAGATACTAAGAGGGGGGGTGAATCAATATCTAACCGGTTAGCAGAATATTTAAACTTATTAAGAACTTTGCATCCCAAAATAGTTTACCGGTAAATAAGAATTAATGCAACAAATAAGAATAACAGAGACAGCATAAAGAACACACCATAACACAAGATATTTAACGAGGAAACCCGGTGTGGAAAAAACCTCAGTGGGATTTGTGACCTACAATATTCACTCACTGGCCAATGAATAAATATTACTTACAATGAGGGGCCTGCACATGCAGGAAGGCCAACTTCCTAGAGCAAACTGCTCAATAAGAGTCACACTGACTACAAAAGTGGATTATGAAATCCAATACAATGTACTGCTTCAAATCAGCATCAACTATGCTAGGTTCAGTACCGGTTTAAGCTCATTCTATAATCAAAACCTTTGTTGTCAACTATATCACCTTATACACAATTTTCATACTTCCATACATTCTTAATGACCTATAAGATCTCATAGATATATATGAGTCTTTTACAATATGCCATGTCGGCTTTACAAAAGATAATTACATTTAAATACAATAAACAAAAGTTTATTCCCTGTCAGTTAGGGTGTTGGTATGCATAGTTTGCGTTGCCGGTGAAGTGTCTACCAATGTAAGTAGATGTCTATTGTCGGTGCCAGTAACTGTCGGTGGCTTACCAGACGAATACCAGTTAATTGCCATAAATGACAACATCAACTATTCTCATAAGAGTGTAGAATTCCAACAATCTCCGCCTTTGGCATTGATGGAAACACTCATTAGAAAAATCCAAAAACTGTTCCAAAAACTGAAGTCCAAAAAGTTACCAAAAAGACGTGCTCCTCCTGAGAAAATGATCTCTTCTGAATAATCATTTTTCTCTCTCCACTACTCTCCCTTTGACATCAATGACAAAGGTTGTCAAAAATAGTCAAATGAGTGTAAAAATGTCACCTCAAAGTTTGTAACTGGTTGGTTACAATCTGGAATATATCTGCCAAAACCAAATTAAGACTCTGCATGAATCTGTTGTTGTCATTCAGGGTTGCCTCAGTCTGTTGGGTCGTGCCAGTGAGATGATGCATGTGCTCTTCCGGTGATTGTTCTCCTTGAAGCAATTCCTTAGAGATTTCATTTCTCAAAGAGATTAGATTGTCCAACTTAGGACCAAGTTTATATTTAAGTTCTTTGGCATTTGACTTAATCCTTGCCTTCTCTTTCTCAAATTTCTCCAATTTCTCCTCAAAACCTGCTATTTCCTGCTCAATAACTAATATAGGTTTGGATGAACCAATTATGTTATCACCTATGTCATCTATTTCTTTTTGTACTCTATTGATCTCCTTTTCTATGTCCTTTGTCAAAAGATGTGGTTTGCATGTTTCTCTGTACAGCTCTTTGTATTCCAAAATTGTAATGTTCAATGTCGGTAATAGTGTATTCATGTGTTCTCTACACTACTTTATTGTGTCCTCAAAGAATTTATCCTTCTCCTTTTCAACTTTCTCTTTGAACATGTCTTCATTCACCTTATCAACCGTTATTACATTGTCAGCAATGAATTTGGACAATGTGTCCAATTTACCTAAAGAATCCTTTACATGATCTATGTTACATTTTGGTGCAATCAATTTAAGAATTGGTATGGTATCATCAATTGCCTTGTAGGCCAATGCATCACAGTTTGTTATCTTCTTGATTGAATCCAGGAGTACCTTTGTTGCATTAGTAGGTCTGAATTCACTTGATGAAGTGTCGGATGTCTGACCTATTACCTTAATTACCTCTGTGCTTCCAACATTTGTAACCATTTTGCTTGTGTTAACCTCCACTGGATCAGTCTGAGTTTGCATTTCAACCAGTAAAGGTTTGTCTAATTGTTTAGGTGTCTCAGTGATTGTCGGTTTCTCTGCTTCAATATGTATCTTTGCCTCATTAGGTTTCTTTCTATGCTCAACTGTCGGTGTCTTCGACTCAGTAGGATTCTTTGTGCCAGCATCTATACCTTCAATATTCTTCCCAGTATCCAATGGTTGCTCTGTTTGTAATGATTTATTTGATTATAATGATTGCTCTATTGGGATCTCAACCTCAATAATCTCTACCGATTTTTCAGCAATGTTGCCATTTGTAGCGTCCTAAAATTGTGACACTTTCAATTTCGACTGCATTTGGGTCTTCACGATGGCGACGCAACACTGAACCTGAATGGAGACCCCGAAACCTATTTATGACATCAAAAATTGCATTTTTCAGCACCCTGGCCTGATCCTCCTTGCACCCTGCTGTCCCTGGAGGTGGGAGCATGGCGCCCAGTGCCCTAGTCCCTGGCCCTATTTTGGGCCTGGTCTCTTATGGGGCTTCGGGTCTTTAAGTTTGCAAATTGGAAAATAATGTTTCCTAGTCGGCCTAAGGTCGGAAAAATCAGTCTATCAACCCTAATTGGCAAGTATATAAACTACTTTTCCTCTCCTAGAAAGGGTAGATGGGAAAAAAGGCGGAAACGATATTCAAACATTCAAACATTCAAGCATTCAAGCATTCAAGCATTCCTTCAAGCAATTGATCATTCTAAGTCTCCATTCAAGGCTAAGTGTTGCATTCAAGACAAGGATTCAACCATTGAAGAGGAGATCACATAAAACATATAACATACAACAACAATTACACCTTCGCATGTAAGAATACAAACATTCTTACAACAAGGTATTGGCACTTTATTACATTACAATCATTTACATTTACAGCATTCTCATTTCTTGGTTAATTCTAAAACTAGGGTTTGACCTAAGGGCAAACCCCTAATCCCTAACCCCCCTATCATCCTCTCTTTTCTGTGTGTAGGTTGCAGGTACGAAGCTATAATTGAAGATCTGGAATCCTTGTGCAGAGATGAACAGATCCCCCTTCGTTTTGCGGATTTTTCGAAGGACCATGTGCACGTCAGGCGCCATCGTCCCGTCAACTTTCGCTCAAATTTGTAGGATAGCGCTGTCTCGACATTTTACTGCTAATTCTAGGTCCACAGCTTCATCCTATATTCCTATCTCTGTTTATAAGTGAATCTTTCTCACTTTTCATGCATTCCTAGCTTAATCCTTCTATCTACATTCTTTACAAAAGAGGGTAGCCTTGCTGTCTTAACCCTTGAAACTCATTTAGAATCCAATCTTGCATTGTGTGGGATTGGATCTTGTGGGTTTCAACCCCTCTTTTGAATGTAAAGTCTCCCCTAAGTGAAAACCGTCAACCCTAGTGACCTCCTTTCTCTCTCCTTGGAGTGGTGGGGGAAACACTTAGGGTTCGATCGCAATTTTCTGCTTTACACCATTATCATCCTTAACCTCTGTAGTGTCCTTGTCCACAACAATATTCACTTCCTAAGTATCCACATTCATGGTGAATAGTATTTTAGATGCAAGATTAGTGTCATCATGTGTGATACCTTTACTGTCAGTAACTGGTGGATCAACAGTATGTATCGGTGCAGTATCCAAAGGTGGTGGTAAATTGTCAGTGATCTTGATGTTTGGAATACCACCAATTTTACCTTTCCCCTTGTCCTTATCCTTCTAATACACCTTGAATTTTTTCTTTGGCCGGTCATTTCCTCTTGTTTTTCTTTTTCCACAAAAAATATATCCCATTTAGCAGCAGTCTACTCTAAAATCTCATTTACTCTACTTGCCATCAAACTTACTTGTCGGTGACCACTAGCAAAAACGGATCTGTTAGCCTCATAAATTAGATCATCAATTTCCTCTTTTGAGTTAACCGGATGTACAGCTAGAAGTTTTTTAACTTTTAATTTCTTATCCAATTCCATCACTGCAATCCTTTTTACATCTAATCTTTTATATAGTTCATTAGGTAAATCATCAACTACTTCAATTAAAACATATATATATATATATATGTAAAATTATATTGTTCTCAATGCTTACCTTGTCTGAATCTTTGAATGTGTTATACAATTTACTCACATTATCCAATTACCATCATCATTTATTTCATTTAACAAATTATCTAATGAGGGTATGACCGGTTTATGTTTCTTCTTGGGAGTTAGTTTCTTGGGCGGTTCCCTTACTGCATGTTGTTTCTTCCTTAAAGTCCTTGTTCTTTTGGGTGAAGGAGAGGGTACCGGTGAAGTTTTTCTCTTCCTCTCAACTCTTTTGAATTCAGTTGGTATCTCACTGTTTGAAGATGTGCCAACCGGTGAAATGTGTGCCTCGGCTTGCAGTCCTTCCAGCTCACTAGCCATTATCCCAGTAAAGTTCATAACATCTTCTTTGATTTCATGTACCTTCTTTGATGCATCCCTAATATACTTTTCTCTTTTCTTCCTTTGCTTCATTTTTTTCACACCACTCTTAATAGTTTTAGCACTACCAAAAACTTGTTCTATTGGTTCTCTTGGTGCATCTAACAAAGCTTTTGCATATGTCTCAATAATGTTGAGATCTACCTCATAGCCCATTTCAGTTACCCATACAGTCCTAGGAAGTACAACTCCCATCCATGTCTCATCCTTTTTTATGAAAAAATAGATTTCTTTGTCATATTTGTCCACTACACTCTGCGGTAGTCTTTCTCTAGTTTCCATTTTAGCTTGAAAAGCTTTAAAGTATTCAGTTATATTGTTGTCTTTTGCAGTTCCCATGCCGGCAAAAGCTTCTAGTAATTGTTTTCCTATAGGTATGTCATATCCAAAGTATTTTGGTCCTATACTAGGAATTTCCTTAGTGAAATACAGCATTAACATACTAAAAGATTACCAAAGCAAAATGCCCCTTTCTTATCTCCTTTAATCTTTTTCAAATTATCATTGAGTTCATCTTTCAGCCATTCACACACATCAATCATTGCATTGTTGTTGACCATTTCATAAGCACTATTAATGCAAAGAAAGACTAGAAATTGAATTGAGTTTGTTTGCATTTGTAGTCTTGTAACCAAGTATCATACTTATGAATCTCACATTGATGTCTTTGATGTCATTCACTCTTAGTGATCTATTGTCTGATGTTGCTCCAGTTAGGGTCATTAATTTGTTGTTAGGAACTTTCTTTGTTTTGTCTGGTCAGCTGTCGATTGAGCGTAAACCAGTTACTGCCCTAATTGCTTGTCGGGTAAATTTGCAAACAGAATCCAACCATAGAAATTCTCCATGTGCTCTACTTAGGACAATTCTCACTACTTCTGTAAATTCGGGGATAGTCAATATCTCAACAAAACCTAAAGTCTCCACAATCTTGTGTTTAGGTTTAACAATGCCATTTTCATCACAAATTACCGTTCTAAACATTTTCAACAATTCCTCAAAACCTAATTCTTCAATGTTGCAATGAATATAAATCCTAGGGTCTTCAGCATAAGCTACACCTTTAGGAATTTTTGAAAATGCACCTATGGAGTCATCTTGCTTAGCTACTTTAGGAATTATCTTAAACATGGGCCTAGGGCATTTTACATTTTCCACGCTAGTAGGGTTTGCAATAAATTTGGGAGCAAAAGAAGAAGCCATTTGAAAAATACCTTTAGTTGCCTGACAATATCTGAATGCTTGAGAGAAATTGCTTCACACCTTTGTCTTGAATGCCTTGGCTCTTTTTCACGCTCTCTGCTGATTTGAATGCTTGGTGAATCAAAAATGAGGGAAATCTGATGATTTATAATGACTCTTCTCTCAACAACCACATTAAATGCTCTCTAGTTAAGTGAAAACTTAACACATCTACCGGTAAAGAATAAATCTATCTTCTCACCATTGATCGAGGGTAATCTGTATGATATTCAATTTGATACAATACCCACAAACAGTTACTTGTCAGTTGGGTGAAAAATCTCTTGTCGGTGGAGGGTTACTATGTTCTACCAGTGAAGAAATGGTCTCATCAACATTATAATTTGTCTTCCTAATCTATTGTTTTGAAAATTCTTGCTTTACCTCATCTACCTTTTCTTTGCCTTTCAAACTGGATCCTTTATTATTTGCCGGTGAAGTCTTACTTCTACATAATTTTGCAATATGTCCAATCTTGCTACAAGCATAACAAGTCATATTATTCCTCTGAATATCTTTTCCATATCCTATGTTGGTTTGTGCTCTGCATTGATTAGATAAGTGTCCATATCTTCCACAAACATAACATTTCACATTCATTCTACAGTTTTCTAAATTATGACCAACTTTGTTGCATTTGGAACATTGACCGGTGGGTGCATTAATGTTTTGATTGTTTCTAAATCTACATTGATTTTCTTTATGACCACATTTGTTGCAATTGAAACATTTTCCATTAAACTTGTAAGCATTAGGTTGTCTTACCGGTTTACTGTGATAATGATTGTTTGCAGTACCGAAACTTTCTCCAACTTCAAATCCAAGTCCATTAGTATTTCCATTTGGTTTCTGACTTTTCAGCATATCATCAAGTTCCTCTGAACTTTTATTGAATTTCTCTTTGTGTTGATTTGTAGTAGCCAACTCATTTTCCAGAATTCCCTTTTGTCTCATAAGTTCATTTTTATCATTTTGCATGTGAATCAGAGTTGTCTTCAACATATCATTTTCATGATTGAGTCCTAGATTTTCATTTCCAGCATCATTGAGTCTCCTAGTCAAATCATCTTCATTCTTCTTTCTATCTTCAATGTCTTTACAAAACCTCATAGTCATATCTTGCATTTCATTCTTCATAGTACTATTTTCTTGTCTCAACTTGTTCACAAGTTCATTAAGAGTTTCCTTCTCATCATTATCATTTTGAATCTTCTCATGAAGTTCTTTTCTTTTATTTCAAGCTATAGTAATATTCTCCTGAAGTCCTTGAATGAATTCATGTGCAGTCCTCAGATCATCTTCAAGTTTGATATTCTTCAACTTCTCTGCATCATAATCTACAAGAGCTCCTTCCAATTGTTTTATTAAGTTCTCCATCTGTACCAGTGTCAGAATCTTCCTCAAGCTATTAGGCTTTTTAAAATAGAGGACCAAGCTCTGATACCAATTGTCAGGATTATTGATAGTCCCAAAGATACTGAGGGGGTGAATTGGTATCTAACCGGTTAGCAGAATATTTCAACTTATTAAGAACTTTGCATCCTAAAATAGTGTACCAGTAAATAAGAATTAATGCAGCAAATAATAATAACAGAGACAGCATAAAGAACACACCATAACACAAGATATTTAACGATGAAACCCGGTGTGGGAAAAACCTCAGTGGGATTTGTGACCCACAATATTCACTCACTAGCCAATGAATAAATATTACTTACAATGAGGGGCCTACACATGCAGGAAGGCCAAATGCCTAGAGCACACTACTCAATAAGAGTCACACTGACTACAAAAATGAATTATTAAATGTAATACAATGTACTGCTTCAAATCAGCATCAACTATGCTAGGTTCAGTACCAGTTTAAGCTCATTCTATAATCAAAACCTTTGATGTCAACTATATCACCTTATACACAATTTTCATACTTCCATACATGCTTAATGACCTATAAGATCTCATAGATATATATGAGTCTTTTACAATATGCCATGTCGGCTTTACAAAAGATAATTACATTTAAATACAATAAACAAAATTGTATTCCCTGTCGGCTGGGGTGCTGGTATGCATTGTTGTCATTGTCGGTGAAGTGTCTGTCAGTGTATGTAGATGTCTATTGTCAGTGTCGGTAACTACTAGTGGCTTACCAGATGAATACTAGTTGGTTTCCAGTTGGTTGCCATCAATGACAACATCAACTATTCTCGTAAGAGTGTAGAATTCCAACACAATGCTCTAAATCTCATTGTCTCAATGAGGGGCAAAATTTAGACGCTAAAAATTGGTTACCACCTACAGCTCCACTTTTTATTAACATGTCTTCTTGTCAGTCATTTGGTATTTATCATTCATCGAGATTGTCTCTTTCTCTTGTTAATTAAATAACGTTGATTATTTAATTAATTATTAATTATATTTTCCAATTTGATCATTTTCTATCAATTTGTCCTTAATAACTCTTTTCATTTGTTCAATTAAATAATTTTGTCAATTATTTAATCAATTTGTCCTCTTGGCATTAATTTGTCCTAAGAAAAATGACTATTTAATTATTTCACCCCCTATCCTAATGTTCCTCCTTTGATAAATAAATATTTTTTATTTATTTATCATTTTTGTCTTTCCCACAATTAAATAAATCTATTTTATTGAGCTGCCTATTTAACTAACATGTGGAGGAATTAATAAATAATATTTGTTAATTCACTCCACTTATCTACTTTTCATGCTAATGTGTCTCCACTTCTAACTCTTCCACCTTCCACTTTCCTCTCTACTTCTCACTCCCACTTGCTAAGTTATCTCCCCACTTAACTCTTCTCTCTTTCCTTTTTAACTCCTCTCTTTCTCCACTCAACTTTTTCCTTTCCTCCACTTTCAAATGGCATGTTTTGTTGAAAATAAATATTTCCAATATTTATATTCACTTAACTCTATCTCATTTATATTTCTTCCTCTACTTGGAAATGCAATTTCCTATTTATCATCACTTAACAAGTCCTCTCATTTAATCTCATATGTGGATCACAGTCAATACCAAATCAATCTTACCCATCCAATCAAATCCCAATTTATCTATAAATTTGAATCTCATTTCTCATTCTCACAACCATGATCTTTCAATTATCCTCGCAATCACATTGTTGAATTGCCTTTTCTTATTTTGTGCACTCACCTATTTGAGAGAAACACCACATTCGAGGAGAAAAAAAAATAATGGAATGGAATGAAGGAGATGCATTGCACTGGTTTGAATAGTGTTTGTTATTTTATTTTAAGCATTTTATTTCCATAGTTTCATTGATGAGATTAGGTTATTTACATGATGTTTAGTTTTCATACAACTCAAGTTTCACATGTTTAGCTTCTGATTTTCTCTTAAAAATATAACCCATCATTCTAGAATAATCATTAATAATAAACATAAAGTACCTTTCACCATTGAGTCCCTTTATCCTGGTTGGTCTGCAGAAGTCAATATGTATCATTTCCAAGGGGTTTTTAGAAGAGTACTCCTTATGTTTGAATCTTGTACTGGTGTTTGTAGGCTTGATGATCCTTGGCAAGTCTCTCATCCCACGTGTAGATTTTATCTCCATCATCTTGTCAAATTTGATGTGCCTTATTCTCTTGTATCATAGCCAACATTCATTAGATTGTGTCATTATACAAATTTTTCCTTTAGCATCCTTGAGGTGATAAACATTCCCATCAGACCTAGTCCCTTCTGCAACTAGTCTTCCGGAGTCACCCTTTCTGATTTCACAACCTTCGTCATGAAATGTAAGATTATATCCTTTTCTACACATCAAACTAACATTGAGGAGATTGTGTTTCAATCCTTTAATAAAAATAACATCCTTTGTTTTGTTCTTTCCATCAATTGTTATAGTTCCCTTTCCATAAATTTGGGTCTAGTGCCTTCATCACCAAACTTGATTGATCCTCCATTCCACTTCTTAAACACTAATGAACTTTCCTTTGTTAATATTAATATGATGTGGAAAACCATTTTCAATCACCCAAGCATTTACTTCTTCTTTTTCATGGAAGGTAGTTCATACAATTATTAACTTTTCACTATCCTTGCTAGTCTACAAGGTACAAGACTTCTTACATGTTTCAATATCACCCTTTTTGTCACTAACTTGCAAGGACATGTAGAGTGTTTCAACATTTGAATCATCATGATCCTGATCTTCTAAGGAACAACTGCTCTCCTTGGAATAAAGACTTCTTTTGAACTTATCTCCTTTATTGCTATCTTCTGATTCTTTAAAAGTAGATTTAGAGGCAAAATGACCAATTCTCCTACAATTAAAACATTTGAAAGGTAACTTGCCTTTGTACTTGTCAGTTCCCTTCTTTATTTTTCTCACAAAGTTTTCTTCTACTTCATCAAAGTCATCACAATGATCAACTACTCCATCTTCTACCTTTTTACTGGCTTCAAATGCAACTTCCTTATTTGGGGCATTTTTGTCAAACCCCCTCATCTCAAAGGTAGTGAGAGCACCATAAAGTTGATCCATTGAATACTTATCCAAGTCCCTACTTTCCTCAATATCATATACCTTGTGACTATAAGTTTAGGATGAGATATAAGTACCTTTTTCATAACCTTATCTTCTTTCAATTCTCCACCAATACCTTTGATGCCATTTACCACTTTATCCACCTGGAGCATATAACTAGAAAAGTTTTCATCCTCTAATATCCTCAAATTCTCAAATTTGTACTTGAATTTTTGCATTTTGATTTGCTTTACTTCATCATCTCTTTCATAATTATTATTAAGCTTTATCCCAAATCTCCTTAAAGCAGTACCATAGTGCATCACCTTCACAAGTTCTGAATTAGTTAAAACACTTAATATTGCATTTCTTTATTTTCCATTGTTTTGATAAAACCCAATCTTAGTTGGATCAGTTGGAGGAGTAGCAGGAGAAATATAACCATCCCTAACTGAGTTCCAAACTCCAAACCCTAAAGAGGACATATATGCTTCCATAATTACTTTCCAAAAGGTGAGTTTCTTCCATCGAACCTTTGTGCCTTATTAGATCCATCTTGTGAAATTTTGGACCTTCCTTGAGTGGTTAAGCTACTTCTAAGGAACTTAACTCTGATACCAATTGTTAAACACACCAAATACTAAGAGGGGGGTGAATCGGTATTTGTCAAAACTTAAACACTTTAGCAAAATCTAGATTCAAAACAATTAATTAAATTAGCAGCAATTAACACCAATGCACAAGAGAAGACTAGATTTATTTAGAAAACCTAATGAGGAAATAACCACTGTGAGAGTTATGTCACAATATATATGACCAAGGATTACAATTTTTTTGAAGGCTCGCTACTTAAGGAAGCACACTACTCCCTAAAGGACTTGCCAAATAATATCACTACTTCAAAGCAAGATAAAAGGGCCTACTGAAGAGACCACTATCTCTAGAGTAAGATACATGAAATTTTGAATTATAAAGAATAAGCTTTTAGCTTACAACCTCCAACAATCTCCTAAGAATGTAGTTGCTCTTGAATTGCTAGCTCAAGTAACCATTAACCAATTCAGCTCCAAAACCTTCACCACCTACTTTTACTACACCACTTTTTGCATCTCTAACAATCCACACACTTGCAACTAATTTTATCTTCTATGTTATCCTCCACAAGCAAGGAAAACATCAAAATAGATCAGCCAAAGTAGGAGACAAGTAATGACCCCAAGAAGTCAACCTCAAAAACATATTGTGGTGAGAGAAGTCCAAGCCAAGAGATAGAGTGGACCTAAAACAACTTATTACATCTTTCCATGCAAGCCCCAAACATCAAACATATTGGCATACACCATTCTAATTTAACAATAGGGTAAGGTGTAGATGAAACATGTAGTACAATCCAAAAACACAACATCCAAATGAATTTACTCAATATGGCTTGAATTGAGACATAGAAAGGCCTGAAGACAACTCAACACAACCTCAAATGTTGGAATAAACCCCTAAATGCATAGCACAAGAAAGAGAATAAGCTTTGTCTATTGAACAACCATAAAATGCCCTTAAAAATGAACTCTAGACAATATGTGAAACCAAAAAGATCAATCACTGTCATATGGACCACGTAGATACATTCCATAAGCACTTTAAAATTTTCATGCCAAAACAAGATGGAACAATCAAATAGATATAGAGTTATTTATACCCACAAGGCCAAAAAACACAATCATGAGATAGAACATTGTTAAATGTACTTGTGGTTCACTTCATCATCGAGAACCTAAACTAAGATGCTAAAAATAGTATAAGTAGATCTACCAAGCCACAAAAGAAGGAACGAGAATGTAGAGAAATGTGGAGCATTTTCCAAACCAATCCTAACAAGCAACCAAACTGCCAACATACTACATTTACTATAAAATATTTGCGGCAACCCTAGTGACCCAAAAAGATAGGAGTGCAACATCCATAACACATACAAGAAAAATCCCAAAATTCAAGAGCATATCTTCAAGTGCAGAGGAACACTGAGCATTCTCCTAAACAGTCTTAAAGAACACTTTCCTACATTTTCATACTTCAATCTGCAAAGACTAGAACATCCTTGTAGCAACATTTGCTCACTCAAAAGTGATCAAGAGAGATAGAACAATATCTCATGGCATGCACAAGACTATCAACTCATATCCACAACATCACAATGCGTCCAATCCTCATATTAATACATCTAATCCACATCTTAATATGATATCACCATGATAACACCTTTGTTGACAACAAACAAGTCATGACATCCAATAATGAACTTCATCAATAATAACCAACACAGAGAGTTGACATAAATAACAACACCACAACAACACATGAGACATCAATGACAATAGTCTTCAACATCAATCTCCTAGTTTCGATCATTTGAATCACAATATGTTTTGAGGCTAACATGTTACGATCATTGCTTGTCTCATGTTCTAGCCGACCTAATTTGATGTTTTCTTTGTTTGTGGAGGATATATTTAGAAGATCATTATCAATTGAAAATGTTTATATTGTGAGATGCTAAGTGTGGTGCAATAAAATTGGGTGGTGAAGGTTTTGGAGCTTAATTACTTAATGGTTTCTTGAGGCAATGAGTCAAGAGAAACTACATTCTCGGGAGATTACTAGAGACTATAAGCTTAAAGCTTATTCATTATAATTCAAATTTTCATGTATCCTTCTCTAAGATAAAATAGGTCTATTAATTATTTTAATATTATTAATTCGAAGCATTTTCCCAAGAAAGGGAATGGGATTTCCTATGGGCGGATTTTTAATCTCCTATTTAGGAGGAAAACAATTATTAGCAAATTATTTGGAAGTTGTTATGACAACTTACATTTAGGGAGTTATTTTCTAATTTACTCAAGAATATTGTAGTGTGCATAATGGGAGCATATTATGGAGGGAAATGAATGAAAAAAAAATTATTTAATTTTATATATTTTTCCAAGAGGGGATTGTTTGGATTTGGTCCTCTATTTATTTGTAGATAATTTCACGTTTCAAGATCTTTTTCCAATTCATCTTTTCTTATTTGCATTGTATGAACTCAATGTTTTGTAATCATCCTCTATAGATGAAAACTCATAGAGTATTGTAACTTGTAGTTAAAAACACATGCGTCGTAAGATTCATAGGATGAAACCCCTTTGATTTCAAGAGCGAATTCTTGTCCAAGGAGTGAAATAATGCTTCACAAGATTGCAGATGGGCTAGTTTATGTGTGTTGTTTTTATATGCAAGTGTGGGTTAGCAATTTATTTTTCATATTTGTTGTAGGAATTTTTGTTGTTTTATGGTGTGTCTTTTGCTAGTATATCAATTCTCTAGACCATTCCTTCGAGATATAGCTTCACAATTCATTTGGATGTGGTTTGGTAGTGATTTGGTGAGGATTTATGTGTGGGATATAGTTGCAATTTTATTTTTCAGATTTGTTGTAGGTGTTCTTGTTGTTGTGTGGAGTGAAATTTTCTATCATGTCAATTCTCTTATCCATTCCCTTATGTGGGCGCATCCATATTTTAAGTTTGGATTTGACTTTAAGTTTTGAATGAGATTTTTAATGTGTTTTGCAGTGTTTGTGGTGGTTGTGAATATAGTGTAATTTTTTATTTTATATATTTTGTTGTTATTGGGTGTATGAAAACCATAATAGTCCATTCACATGTAAAAATCATATAATTTGGATTAATAATAATTTCCAATGAGTTTGGGGTTCTTTTGGTGCATTGGCAATTTGACTAGCTTATGCAATTTCAATTAATTTTGTGTTATCGTTTAAACTTGAATAGTATTTTTCTTAGACCTTAAAATTAATATCCAAAATCAAGTTTGGCATATTACAATACATACAAAGATTAGTTGTATCTAAGTCAAAAATAGTACATCACAAGATCAAATTCTTTTATTGAGCTAGTGCAAAGACATAAATGACATAGCCCTACCATCTATAGAGGGGGCCACTATCACTGTGTAAGGTAAGGGTGGGTTTGCACATTCTCCTTTTCATATGTGTATTTAGCCACTTTGAAAAAGGAGGAGAGGGTATTATATTTCATCAAGACATAATATTTTTATAATCCATCTTAATACAAGTGACATCTTTTTTACACATGGCCAGTGGAGGCAATGTCCTATTTTCTCATTCTTGTCAAAAAGACATCCTAATCTAAAAGTTGGGTATATCATTACATGAACCTCATTATTCTTGTGAGAAATACATGTTTCTCTAAGAAATAGATAGATTGTTACATAAACCTTCCTTAAATAATACGTTGATAATTGTAAAGCGGAAAATCGCGATCGAACCCTAGTTGCACTCCCCTCTTCCAACTCCGAGGAGAGAGAAGGGAGGTTCGCTAGGGTTGATGGTTTTCACTTAGGGGAGAGACTTTACAATCAAAAGAGGGGTTGAAACTCACAAGATCCAATCCCACACAAGGCAAGATTGGATGCTAAATGTGTTTCAAGGGGTTAAGACAGCAAGGCTACCCTCTTTTGTAAAGAATGTGCATAGGAGAATTAAGCTAGGAATGCATAGAAAGTGACAAAGATTCGCTTATAAACTGAGATAGGGATATAGGATGAAGCTGTGGACCTGGAATTAGCAGTAAAATGTTGATACGGCGCTGTCCTGCAAATTTGAGCAAAAGTTGTCAGGACGATGGCGCCCGGCGCCACGGTCCTCCGAAAAATCAGCGAAACGAAGGGGGATCTGTTCGTCTTTGCACAAGGATTCCAGATCTTCAATTTCAGCCGCGTACCTAAAACCTACACACAAAAAAGCGAAGATGATTGGGGGGTTAGGGATTAGGGGTTTGCCTTTAGGTCAAACCCCGGTTTTGGAATTAACCAAGAAATGAGCAATGCTGTAAATGTAAATGTCTGTAATGTAAAACAAGTACTAATACCTTGTTCTAAGGATGTTTGTATCCTTATGTGCGAAGGTTTAGATGTTGTTGTTTGTTGTATGTTGTAGTAGTATGTAGTAAGTGATCTCCTCTTTAATGGTTGAATCCTTGTCTTGAATGCAACACTTAGCCTTGAATGGAGACTTAGAAGGAATGCTTGAATGCTTGAATGCTTGAATGCTTGAGTATAGTTTCCACGCTTGTACACACATCCTCCTCATATGCCAAATGAGAGAGAAAATGTAGTTTATATACTTGCCAATTAGGGTTAATAGACTGATTTTCCCGACCTTAGGCCGACCAGGAAAGTTTATTTTCCAAATTGCAAACAAAAAGACCCGAAGTCCTCATAGGAAACCGGGCCCAAAATAGGCCCAGGGACCAAGGCGTTGGGCGCCATGGTCCTGGGGGACTAGAGCGTTGGGCGCTCTGGTCCCACCTCCCAGGACAGCGGGGTGCAAGGAGGTTCAAGCCAGGGTGCTTGAAAAATGCAGTTTTTAGTGTCGTGAGCAAGCTTCGGGGTCTCCATTCAGGTTGCGTGTTGCGTCGCCATCGTGAAGACCGAAATGCAGTCGAAATTGCAAGTGTCACAATTTTAGGATGCTACATTTAGCCCCCACTTTAGCGGGAGTATGTATGCTCATACTTCCGGTAAAGTACAAGGAACAATCATTGAAAGACTTTCACCACGTCGAGGAGGCAAGATACACCAAGCCCCCAGTGGACTAAGGATCTTACGACTTCAATTGACAAAGTAAAAGGGAAGATCACAAGGGAGAACCATGACTGTCAGTAGTAAGGTTCCCTCACTATGAGTCATGCAAGAAAAATACCAAAAATTTTCAAGGCAAAGCTAAGTTCGCCAAGAAATTTTCAAGTATCTTGAAAGGATAGTCAGGGTGTATGCCCCCCTACATTAAAGTGATCGCACATGCCTCAACGGGGGTGATTGTTTTAACGTAGTGATACACATGAGAAATGAGAAAGGAAAGGAGCACGTTATCACAAAGATTTAGCCCCCAAGTGTGAGATAAACCCAAGGATAATAGACACAAACACAAAGCACAAGGTGACTTCGCTTTCCTCGGGGTCAGTATGCTGTATGATAAGTCATATATATATATATATATATATATATATATATATATATATATATATATATATATATATATATATATATATATATATATATATATATCATATGTATGTATGCATAATTGTTCTTCATTCCCCAATCAAGGAAGGTCACCTAGAAGAAGGGAACACATGTGTCTTTTGAGTCAACATGAGAGAGACCAAAAGAGATCTCAATGCTTTGCATCGTCCTCAAGTAGACAACACTAAGGACAACAAATAGAAGAATGAGAATAACATATAGAAGAAGTAACAAAAGAGAGGGGGAGAGAATCTGCTATGCTAATGTAACTAGTCTAGCACGTCATCTACCCCCCGATCTTGCTGATCAATGTTTTGGGAAGGCAGGGAACACGCTAGAGGAGGAACATCCAACACAGCAGATGGAGCTATCACAAGATCCAAACAAGGGCTATGTTCATGTTCCAAGCAACGTTGTTCTTGTCTAGGAGCTAGGATAAGTGCTTTAGAAAATTCATTAGATAAATGGTTATCAACATCAACAAGTTCATATTCACTATCAGAAGCAAGAGGAGTAACATTTTCATCATGAATAACATTTTCATCTATATCATCATCAAGATTTATAAAAATAGGATCTTTAACTCGCATAGGATCAAGACCATCATGCATCTTATGTTTAGGAGATTTAGGCTCAATTTCCGGCTGAGGAGAAAATGGAATAATGCTTGTTGAAGGTGTTTTTGGAGATTGCAAAGTTTGAAAAGCAGCTGCTTGAGCCTTAAGACGACGCTTTCGTTGGTGTCCACGTGCAGAACGATTACGTCTAGTCTTAGTAGGAAGTGGAGAAGATAGAGGAGGAGGAATGTTCTCATCCTTATCACTTGGGTGTTTAGGTTGTGGTCTCTTAGGTTGAATAATAGGAGAAGAAGAAGGTCTCTTCTCTCTATAAAAGGAAGGAGGAGGAACTGCTCCATATAAAGGAGGAATTTTTGGTTTAGGAAGAAAACCAAGTCCATCATGATGAGGAGGTATAGGTCTACTTTTAGAAGGTTTATTAGGCATAGACATAGTCACATCCATAGGAATGGGTTGGGAATCTTCTTGAGGAAAGACATTAGTTTTATCTTTCAAAGGAAGAACTTCCTTCTCAAGAATGATAGGAATGTCAAGTTTAGGTGTTCTAGGTTCACTTAAAGATAGGATCATATCTGTTTTCCACTTTTGATAAGATTTGAAAAGATGATCGCTTCGCGGAGGAAGAGATTGGAATTGTTTAGGCCAAAAATAATCAATAGGAACGCTAGAAGTTCTTTCAGCTGGCTTAAAGAGACTATGATTGACAGTAACAACTTCACCATTATGGGGAAATTTCAAACACTTGTGAATAGGAGAAGCAATAGCCTTCATGGAAGATAGCCAAGGATAGCCAAGCTTCACACGAAATTGTTTGGATGAAGGAATAATAGCAAAGTTCACATCAAGAGATTTGTTATGGACCTCAATAGGAAATGTAATAGAACCAATTGCAGGAGAAGAAAATGCATCAAATAGTTTCACAATCACATCTGTTTTATCATAGATCACTTGATTCAATTGCAAAGTAAAAAGAAATTCTTCAGTAATAACATTAACCATGCACGAAGGATCAATAAGCACTCCACGGCAAGGTGTATTCTTGACTTTTGCAACTATGTATAAAGGACCATTAGGTGCTCTAATGGTTTCACTAGAATCAAATGTGATGGAAGGTTCTTTAAGGTTTTCTTGCTGCTCTACAAAGTTAATCACATTCGGAGTCATAGACACAAGACCATCAGATGAGAGAGAGGAATCATTAGCCTCAATCGCATTAGAGGTATGAGAAGTATGAGAAGGTAATGGATCAGTAAAAATATGAAGATTTTGGTTAGGAGGAGCTACAGATGTATTGCCTTTATCATTCACTCCAGAAACAGAGATAGTATTATTATCAATCAAATCTTGAATTTTACCCTTTAAAGAAAAACATTTTTCAGTATCATGCCCAGGCTGACGATGAAAGTGACAAAAAGCTTTGTTATCAAAATAAGGTGAAGTAATCTTTGCAGGATCAATTTGCCTTATAGGAGGAAGAGTAAGCACATTTTGTTCCAATAACTTATTCATAATACTATGCAATGATTCATTCAAAGGAGTATACTTTCTTTCTTTCTTGAAAAACTTAGAAATAGGAGGCACACCTGATGCTGCATTCACATTGTTGTTGATGATGTTTTCATTGAATTTGATAGAATCTCTGTTCGGTTTAGACTTCCCAAGTTGTTGACTGCCATCACCCTTATCACTCGGAGCCATAGGATGTGATTGTTCCATTTGACTCACAGTCAGTTGATAATTGTGAAGAGTTGCACACAACTGTTGGAAAGAAGTAAACTCAGAAAATAGAAGTTTGTCTCGAATATCTTTTTGCAAATTAGAAATAAAGATTCTTTGAATATCATTATCAGGCACTGGAAAAGAAATTTGAGCATACAAATGCTTATATCTACCAATGAAATCAGTCACTTTTTCTTTAACACCTTGTTTACAATGCATTAAATCAATCAAAGTAACTTTAGGACTTATATTGTTTTGAAATTGTTGAATGAAAGCATTTGCAAGTTGTTCAAAAGAAGTAATAGAATAAGAAGGCAACGAGCAATACCATTGTAGGGCTTTGTCTCTTAATGTTCTAGTAAACAGTTTTGCAAGCAACCTTGGGTCATAAGCAAAATCAGTACAAATTGTTTGAAAAGTCTTAACATGTGTTAGAGGATCACCTTGACCATTATAAAGCTCCAAATGCGGGATTCCAACATGTTTAGGAGGGATAGCTCGAACAATGTCAAGAGAAAGTGGGCTCGCAACATCAAATGTGGGCACACTAAACTTAGATTGATTCATAGAGGCAATTTGTTGCTGTAAAGAAGAGACAGTTTGTGCAAGATTGTTAATGGTTGCTTCAGTTGAAGAATTCATATTAGGTGTGTTAGATTGAGATGGAGGTGTTATGTTATTGAAAGAAGGTAGAGAGTGAGGTGGTGGGACTCTATGATAGTCAATTATAGGGGATGATTGGATAGGAGGAACACTACAAGGAGGAATAGAATGGTTGAATGAATTGCCCCCTTGCGTCATGTTCATTTGTGAAGATGTAATAGGAACACTCATTGAAGGAATGAATGAAGAAGTCGGATTAAATGAAGGAATAGGGTTAATTGAAGAGGAAGGATTGCCCCCATGACTAGTGATCATAGGAGGAATGTCTTGTATAGAAGTAGTCATTATGTTTGATATAAAGGTAGGTATGCTAGCAATAGGAGTTGTCAAAGGAATAGAATGATTGACTTGTGTAGGAGGTTGTGTATAACCTAAAGTTTCAGCACAACTCTTCATAGGCATCACGTTCGAATTCACAATGTGTGAAATACCACGCAAAATATCAATTCCATTCTTATCACTTTGAAGCATATGTTTTAGACCCTCAATTAAAGGAAGAGCTTGACTATCGGGATACTCATGAGACATCCATTGGTGAAAATCGTCAAATTGGTTATCCAATTTCGAAAGTTGTTCTACAGAAACCTCATGGAGAGCTTCTTCATCATTAGGAGGATTAGAGGAATTACCCATGTCCTCGTTAAAAAGGCTATTCAAATTAGGTTCCATCTCCTCGGTAGTTAAACCTCGGAAAGACTTAATTCTATAGCTTCGTCTAACGGGAATAGTGTAAGTAGGGCTTATTGTTGTAAAACTCATACACTAGAAAGAGAGAGAAGATTTTGAATTTAGAGGTAGCAATTTTCAGTAAAATCAGCCAATCTTCTAGATTTAAGCTGTTAAATGCAATCACGACAGTCTCCCGAAATTTCGGAAAAAATGTCCGGGACCGTGGCGCTCGGAGTGCAACACAGTCCTTGCAACTTTTTTTGAAATTTGCAGGGATGAAAGGTATGATGATTTTAGAGCTAATCTGAAAAAATTGAGTGATTTTACGATCTGTAGATAGGCCAAATTAAAGTTGCAAATTCAAAATTGAACCCTATCAAGATTGTCGAAAAATGCAAAATTTGAATTTTTGAAAAAGAGAAGGAAACTGAAATTTTGAATTTTATGATTTTATAGGAAATGTCCAAAGCAGTGCAAGTTTTGAAATTTAAAAATTGACTCAATTTCACGCAAAATTCAATTTTAAAAGCGGAAATCAAAGTTGTTGTAATTAAGCACTTAATTTCAAAAGTCACAAATTCCAAGAATTTGAATAAAGCACTGAAATTTCGAATGAATGCAAATACACTTTTCAGATTTAGGACAGTAAGAACACAATTTTGACACAAAATTTCAATTTCGATGATTTTTGAATGATTAGAAGCCTTAAACCAAGCAATCACAAGACCAACTTTGACTGTAAATTTTGAAAGTGTTATAATTGATAAAAGAAGCCAAAATTCTGGATTTTAGCAGGAAAATACAGTAAGATCTTGCTCCCGAAATTTCGAAAAAAAATGTCGGGGATGATGGCGCTCGGAGTGCACACGGTCCTCGCAAGTTTTTTCCAAACTTTCAGGGATTAAAGATATCGTGATTTTATTGCGGAATCCAAAGTTACAGCTGATTTGGAGATGTTTTGATCAGTGAAATTGTCGGACAAAGGTTGAATCAAGAGGGTTTCAAAAATTAGGGTTTTGACACTTAACCACTTAATTTTCAAAATTAAAGCACAGACATGAACTGATAATTTGTAATAGAAGGGCAGATCTGAAACAAGCATTTACAATTAAATATTTCACAAGTTCAATTACTAAAAAGAAATTTTAGGGTTTTTATGCAATCACCTCTAAAATTTTGCAAAAGATCAAACATGGAAATGTAATCAATTTTTTCAGATCTAAGCATGAAAAATCAGAAAGGATGTTCACGTCGGGTTCACCAAAATGTAAAGCGGAAAATCGCGATCGAACCCTAGTTGCACTCCCCTCTTCCAACTCCGAAGAGAGAGAAGGGAGGTTCGCTAGGGTTGATGGTTTTCACTTAGGGGAGAGACTTTACATTCAAAAGAGGGGTTGAAACTCACAAGATCCAATCCCACACAAGGCAAGATTGGATGCTAAATGTGTTTCAAGGGGTTAAGACAGCAAGGCTACCCTCTTTTGTAAAGAATGTGCATAGGAGAATTAAGCTAGGAATGCATAGAAAGTGACAAAGATTCGCTTATAAACTGAGATAGTGATATAGGATGAAGCTGCGGACCTGGAATTAGCAGTAAAATGTCGATACGGCGTTGTCCTGCAAATTTGAGCAAAAGTTGTCGGGACGATGGCGCCCGGCGCCACGGTCCTCCGAAAAATCCGAGAAATGAAGGGGGATCTGTTCATCTCTGCACAAGGATTCCAGATCTTCAATTTCAGCCGCGTACCTGCAACCTACACACAGAAAAGCGAAGACGATTGGGGGGTTAGGGATTAGGGGTTTGCCTTTAGGTCAAACCCCGGTTTTGGAATTAACCAAGAAATGAGCAATGCTGTAAATGTAAATGTCTATAATGTAAAACAAGTACTAATACCTTGTTCTAAGGATTTTTGTATCCTTATGTGCGAAGGTTTAGATGTTGTTGTTTGTTGTATGTTGTAGTAGTATGTAGTAAGTGATCTCCTCTTCAATGGTTGAATCCTTGTTTTGAATGCAACACTTAGCCTTGAATGGAGACTTAGAAGGAATGCTTGAATGCTTGAATGCTTGAATGCTTGAGTATAGTTTCCATGCTTGTACACACATCCTCCTCATATGCCAAATGAGAGAGAAAATGTAGTTTATATACTTGCCAATTAGGGTTAATAGACTGATTTTCCCGACCTTAGGCCGACCAGGAAAGTTTATTTTCCAAATTGCAAACAAAAAGACCCGAAGTCCTCATAGGAAACCGGGCCCAAAATAGGCCCAGGGACCAAGGCGCTGGGCGCCATGGTCCTGGGGGACCAGGGTGCTGGGCGCTCTAGTCCCACCTCCCGGGACAGCAGGGTGCAAGGAGGTTCAGGCCAGGGTGCTTGATAAATGCAGTTTTTAGTGTCGTGAGCAAGTTTCGGGGTCTCCATTCAGGTTGCGTGTTGCGTTGCCATCATGAAGACTGAAATGCAGTCGAAATTGCAAGTGTCACAATTTTAGGACGCTACAATAATAAATTTCATCTTCAAAACAATTATTTGTGAATTGAACTTATAACCTACATTCCATATAAAAACTTACTAATCATAGCCATTATTCTTGTAAAAAAAACATCTTTATATCATTACATTCAAACCTATTTTAAAAACACTTAATTGTAAACTGAAACTAGAACCTAGTTTCCACATAAGAACTTACCAATCATCTGGTATAATATAGATTTTCAATGATGTTATATGTTTGTCATATTTTAAACACTAAAAAATACTTCATGTTGGCATTGTGTTGTCATTGATGTCAACCGGTATGGGATGCCCACCGGTAGAAGAGATGTATGTGCAACAAAGTGTTGAAGAAGTGCAGGATGTGATATCTTCGATATCACCTTATGTTTCAAAACACCAATAAAGGTAAGAAACAAGCTAGTGCATAACTTGTGTGATGAGACAGAAAGGTGGCTGAGTGGTTAGTTGTGATGAAGAGGCAGAATGTTATCTAAATCACATAAACACTGGAAGAGAAGGATTAACTGGTATGTTGTAAGGATGTAGAAGACAAGGTGTTACTTCATCAAGTAAGTGGAGCTTATCTCCTATTATGCATCGAGTGCATCATAGTTTTGAGAGATAAGAGTGAAGATGTAAAGGTAAGCACTTGAAGGATCACACCGAATATATTGATGAATTGAAGGAATGCCCTAAGTGAATGAGATCAGGGTTATGCACTAGACCAAAAGAGAAGGCATGATTGAGATGCTAGTATAGAGGAAGTGTGAAGTGTTTGTCATCTTGACAAAGGGGTTGTGATATGGTCAAAGATAATCAGGGAAAAGGCAAGGGTGAGTAGATGCAAACAAAGGAATTTGAACTAACTGAAAGAAGATGGAGCCTTGAGAAGAATGATGACATGGTGTCATCAAGAGTGGTAACCGGTATGTAAGTCTACCGGTTATATAAGCAAGGTGCAGTTGTAGAAGACCTCCCCACTGTGGGAATGAGCATACTTAGGACTTACTAGTCTGGAGACCGGTTTGAGAGTTCCATCGATAGTTCAAGATGAGAGAATATATGATAAGGAAACTGGTAAAATGGTTGAGACCAGAAGGGTTAGCAAACCAGCAGAAGTAAGGAACTGGTAGGGTGGTTGGTTGATGATTCTACTTGGACCGACTTGAAGTACCAAGCTGGCAAATAGTCGATATGTATGCCACATGGAGTCAACATGGAAAACCCGCGTTTGGATAAAGATAGACTGTACATCGATGGGGTTGTTACAGGGTTGGTCAAATTTAATGAAAAGTCACCCAAATCACGGGACATGTTGCAAAGTTATTACAAGGGTTTGAGGCTCGAGGTCTAGAAGACAACTACGAGTCAGCTAAGAGAAATTGAGAAGATCAAGGTGATGAAGGAAATAGCATGATAGATCTTTCATGACTGACCAAGGGATTAGCTATGAGGGTAAAAAGCAAGTCGCCAGAAATGAAAGGCGTGATCGAGGAGATGCGACTATGGCAGAATTGTGCATTTAGATGTCAGAAAGATCAAATCATGCAAGATCGGATTGGATTTAGTTTTCCTTGAGGATTGTGAGGAAACCCTGACCACCTAGTTTTTGAATTGGTTTTTGGAGGGAAAACTAGTTGATAAGTATATGATAGAGGAAGAAGAATGGTGTTGCTAAATAGAGGAATATTGTGTGATTGCCAAGTTTAAGACTTCTGCAAGTGAGAACAAATCAGCCAAGTGCTCAATGAACATCTATGAAAAGAGTGGAAGTGAGAGAGAACTGGGTTGAAGGGAAGAACTGGTAGTATTCATATTGGTAGAGAAGAAATGAAGGAGGTTGAAGAGAGGTAAACTGATAGTTCTTATCAGTAGAGAAGCAACAGTTGAAGAGCAGAAGAAGAGTGAGTCAGTGCAGTAGAAAAAGTATCTCACTTGCTGAGTAAGGCATTTGAAAAAGTTGCAAGATTCACTTGTGACAAGATAACTACTTATGTATTTGATGTTTATATTATGAACACTGAGTTGTAGCTCGGTGCAGGGGTTGTAGCTCCTTGGGTTGATGCCCCAAAGTCAGGGGTTGGTGCTCCTTTGGGTTGTAGCCCATAAATCAGGTAGGGGTTGGTGCTCCTTGGGTTGGTGCCCTAAACTTTGTAACTGTGTTTTACCATGAGGTTGGATTGGACCAGTAGACTCCAACAACATTGTTCACTGAGGTTTTTCCCATCATGGGTTTTCCTCGTATATGTTGGTGTTATGTGATGTCTCCTTGTGTGTGTGTGTATTTGAGTTAGTCTCTTCACTAACTGGTAAGTCTGCCTTGTGTTTGATTCACAAATTGGTATTGCTCACAGAGGAGACTTGAAAGGAAAAGTTTTGAGAACCACTAATTCACCCCCTCCCCCTCTTAGTGGTGCATTATGTCTAACAATTGGTATCAGAGCCTAGGTTTCCAGTTAGAAGAGTCTTCTCCAACTTGGGTAGATTTTGGCTTAAAGACACAATGGTTTGTTTAGTATCTATCTCTGCTCCCATATTTGATGGTTCAAATTTTTCTATTTGGAGTTGCAGAATGGAAGTTTTCCTATCCTCTCTAGGGTTTGATGTATGGATGTCATTAGTTGATGGTCCCCTTGGAATGGTCTATCTTCCTACCGGATTTGTAGAAGAAAGAAGAAACCAATGCAATGAAGAAGACATGAAGGCTATTTTTAGTGGACTCACCAGTGATGTCTCTTCATAGGTGGACAGGTGTAAAATAGCAAAGAGCTTATGGGAAAGATTGAAGAAGCTCTATGGAAATGAACCCTCAACTGTAGAACCTGCACTTGAAGGAAATATGAGAAATACATCTCATATTTATCAGGATGAAGATAGGTTTGTTGGCAGTTGCAGAAGTGATGGGGAAGGATCCCACCTCTTCATGTCTCAAGAATCTAAAGAAGGAAAAAGGCACACATCTAAATGTGTGAGGACAAAGGGCCCCCACTGGCAAGATGCACTTGGTAGCGATGAGGAAGGGGAAGAAGAGGTTGAAGTTGAAGTTTACCTTGAAGGAGAGCTTGTAAATACACTTCAAGAACTCAATAGAGTTAAAAGAGAATACAAGCTATTCAGGAATTCAGCTATTGTGGAGAAAAACCGACTAGTCAAATGCCTTGAAGAATTAGAGAAATGCATCTCAGAGTTGAAGACTCAGGCAAAAGACACCAAGGTATGCCAATGTGAAGATCTAGCCTCTCAGCTAGAGACAAAAGACAAAAAAAATTCAGTGGTTGCTTGAAGAAAACAAAGGCTACAGCTCTCCAGTTATATATGCTCCTTGAAAGAAGGTTGACCTGACTACAACTGGTGTGGACTTGCAGAGAAAAGTAAAGATCAATGCTGCAAGAAGGAATCTTCATACAAATCCCAGAGGTAAGGGGAAGATGGGATAAGAAGACCTCATCTGAAGCAGGAAGATGAGGAAGCAGCAAAGGAGACCCTCCACCAGTAGAGGGCAAAGAAATGCTACCACTCACAGGGGGAAGCAAGTGTGGGAGAAGAAGAAGAGATCAGATGAAAGAGGTGCTTAGAATGGACGACCAAGGGTTCATTCTCAAAAAGGAAAGATGGGGATGCAAAACTGGCAAGATCTTCTCATGCATTACAAAGTAAACATGTAAGTCATATGCAATCATTTACCGATTACTGCTTTACATGTAATGTTTATGGCCATAAGGAAAGGGAGTGTAGAATGAGATCTAGAAAGGATAATATAGGATTTCATAGAAATCATGCTTACGGGAAGGTTGTATCCAAAAGTAGATACAAGCATGTCCTTTCTCCCGGTTATGCAAAGATTGATTGTCATAACTGTAATACCCTAAAAATGGCCATCTAAACAATGGGCCCCTAATCTCAACAACATCACCAAGGTCCTAACCAAAGGTAATTAAATCAATCTTGAGCACACAATTAATTCTAAAATCATCAAATGTCACATGGCAAAATTAATCAATCAATATTAATTAAATATTTATTTAATTAATTAAATCATTCCAAGTAAATCATTTTAAACAATTATCTTATTTATTTTATTAAATATCTTTTGCATATTTAATTAAATAAATCAATTTGCCATTAAATCATCAAAAAGAGGAATTTAATTAAATAAATCAATTGAGCACAAATCTTCAAAAATGGAAATAAATCAAAAAAGGAATTAATTGACCAAAAATTGAGAAAAGAAATCAATTGGAAACAATCTTGAAAAACAAATTAAAAATTGATAAATAATCTCAGAGAAAGCAATTAAAACAATTAAATATTAAAATTGAATGAAATAGAGAATAAATCAGTTTTTTCTGATTTTATCTTATTTTTAGTTCAATTTCTTTTAAAACTAAGAAAAGCATCCAATCACATCAATTCACTTGGATTGTGCTTCCTCTTGGAAAATCTTGACCGCTCATCATCATTTGATCTCAGCCATTGGTTTCTTTCTGAATTTTCTATAAATTCAGGCTCTCATCCCTCATTCAAAGAGCCTGGAGGCTAGAGAATACATCATTATTATACTATTTTTGCTCTAGGTTCATTGATATATTGCATATTAATTATTTCACATTGATTAAATCATTTAGCTTAATATTGCAAAAATCTTGTTAGATTAATATTGCATCCATCTAGTATTCGTCATGTTCATATAGATAAAATCCTTCATCTTGATGTCGTCTAGTCACTGGTATTGCTTATAATCTGAGAGCAATCATATACTCGCATCTTTTAGAAGACAATGGGTTGATTTGTTATGGTTTATTATTCATTGATTATATCTGATTAACCATGCATGCAATGACTTGATTGAAGTGTTGTGTATTCCAGATATAGATCCAGGTCCACTTTTCACACACACATTTCTGGCGTCCATCGTGGGGCAGAAAACTACTTTTTCGGCCTCAAAATCATTTTTGTTTATCTACAAGTTTCGTCCGTACAGCCTCTGCGAAATATTGTACGAGCAATTTCACTGCATCGTATGATATTATATTAACGCCTGTAGTTTCTCATACGAAACAAGATCATATCCTTTACATTGTCGTATGAATCAGAATATTCACTCGTACGACATACTGATTCTTTTATACTCTATCGTTCTATGTTGATTTCTAACTCGTACGACACATTGCTTATGCTATCTTTTGTCATTCTGTGTTGATTTATAACTCATACGACATGCTGCTTATGCTATCTTTTGTCATTCTATATTGATTTCTAACTCATACTATAAAAGTGTTCTGTCGTTCTATTTTATGAAGATTGTCGTACGATTCTGTGTTCTGATAGATTAAAAATAGATTACCTTTCAGGATTTTTTGCTTAAATTTTGATTATGCTAACGCTGACCCTAAATTATCTTCTATCTGCCTGAAATTTTTATAGCCTAACCAATTTCTTGCAGGACGCTTGTCAAAGAATCTATCAATCAAACATATGCTTGTCAAAGAACAAAAACAACATGATTGTTGATTCGTTGTTTTTGCAGGTTGCCTAAAGAGAAAATCGACCAAATATTGTGTATTCTTTAAATTCATTTTTAGGCACTTAAATTGCTATCTGGTTAATGAACAAATCTGTCTTTGATGTTTTTAGAAAAATCTAAGAGGTAGGAGAGTATGCTCTTGTCTTTTATAGACAATTAGAAATCTAGACCCTTGAAGCTTTTTTCTAAGTTTTGAGATTTGTGTACCTTTAGCGAGCCTGTCACAGTGGGAAAAAGTAATCACCCTATGAGAACGATCCAAGTGAGTACAGCTGGACCTGAGCATTCCAACTCACTATAATAAATAGGTCTCTGATGATTAAAGTCTCAGAGGATGGGATTATTTGAGTTTTCTCTTTGAGATCTCTCATATCGGACATTTTGTAGGGCCTCACGGTCTCAATCACATTTACATGACTATAGCTTGTTTCGGTACCTTGTCGGGCTATAGGCCTCAATCATGCTTGCATGACTTCAAGGGGTAATTTCAAACGGAATTCCAAATTAAGAACTATAAATTAGAAGCTACCTGATTCACCTCCGAAAGGTTGATAATCTCTGTGCAAGAGAGATAGTAACTCTCCCAAGACACTTGCCATATCGTGCCCCCATTAGCATTTGGAGTCGGCTAATACGACATTGAGAATCCATTGCATGAGACTTAGTAGCCATATTCTGATTAGCTATTGGGTGTGTACCTAAGTCAGCAAGCAAAGGTTTTCTTCTCTAAGCCAACTTCCATAGGGTTTGCATGTTGTGATTGGAGTTACTATTTATACTGTGTGTTTTCTATGTTTTCATTCCTCACACTGAAACTAAAATACTGAAACTAGAGAAAACAAATCAACAAACTTAGTGATCAAAACCATGTCCATGTCACGAACTAGTCCATCCTAGTCAGAAATTAGTCCATCCCAAAATTGGTTATACTCAGTTATCATACTCAACCATTGAAAAACTTAGAATATTTAGTCTCTGCTCTATGAATAGTCGTACGAGTCTGTTGAATTATTGTCCTGCACCAAATCCTTTGTCGTACAAGTATACTAAATTGTCATCCTGAGTCCAATCTTGTATCATACAAAACCAAACAGTCTATCATTTAAGCTAAATCTTGTGTCGTACAAAATAGAACTGAATAGAATCATTTATCGTCTGAGACCTACCCATTTGTTGTACGATACTAGGTAGCAACTCGTATGATATAGAACTATTATCGTCCTAAACTTGTTATACTATCATACGGTCTCAGAAATACAGTCGTACGAGTCTCTGATTTTGCTAGTCTAGAATAGTCAAACCTGTCCAAAACAATTTATAGCGAGCCTAAAACTGGTTATCATCCTCATAAGCGTAAACAGCCTTGATAGTGTACCTCTGTCGCTGCGTTGCATGATTTTGTCAATCATTTCTCAGCTAGTTCAAACAAACATCTTATCAAACTTAAATTTAACTTGGATAACATCTTACACAAGATAGATCATTCCTGAAACCAAACCAGATCTTAAGTTACTTCTCTCAATTACTACGTTAAACGAACTATTAGCTACAATTTGATCTTGACTTTTGCAACACATCTTGCTCTTGGTCCTATCAGTTAGAAATGCCTATTCAAACTAGAAGCTCTCACAGCAAAATAGACAAGACAAAAGAGACACCCTTTTCGACCAATGATAATCCATTTTACAAAGAAAATCCTTTTCACAATAAACTATCCTCGTCACAAATACCAGTTTACGATTTACCAATCTTTGGTCAGCCCTTATCTCCCACCATGTCTAGAGAAAGGCAAGAAAGAGAAGCTAGTAAATGAAACACTCATGAAGATTTCAGCAATCATGCCACTGATAATGATTCATCAAATGAATATGAGCTTCCTGAACCTCCTAAAGATGAAGTACATAGATGTCAAAATGATAAAGAATTTTGGAAATGATGAAGGTCATCATGGCTAGGGAAAAAGAAGACTATTTCCTAGAATTAGCAAAACAAGGTGCCAAACTCCCTACTAGTTATAATGTGGAGGCCCTCGTCACTAAAGAGGAAGAGACACCATGGGGAAAAATGAGCAAACAAATGCAAGCATTACAAACTGCAGTCACAAGAATAGAAAACAAAGATAAAATGCCAAAACAATATTCTCTGGACACAATATGCCCATTCCCATTTGACAAAAACCTTTACATGTCTCCATTTCCTTCATGAGTTGAGATCCCAAAATTTGACAAATATGATGGTACCTCATATCCTCAAGATCATGTCAGAGAGTTTTGTGCCACTTGTATGGAGTTTATGCATGATCAAACGTACCTCATGTGCCTTTTCCCAAGGAGTTTAGGGGGTCAAGCAATGGAATGGTTTGCAAGCCTACCCTATTTTTCCAACTATTTTTGCAACAATACTCATACAACATTCATCACCCAGTCACTATGATAGAGCTTTGCAATACCAGACAAAAGATAGGAGAACCCTTTCTCACTTTCCTCCAACGATGGAGAAAGATGTTCTCTAGATATTCGTGGACTATCCCAAATCTTGAGAAAATGGATATCTTTGTCAACAACTTAGTCCCTGAATTGAAATATAGTGTCCAAATGAAAGTACACCCTTCATTCAACAAAATGGTAGATAACGCCCTCAAAATGGAGGATGTGCTTATCAAAAAGGGAGATATATCACTTTGGAAAGAAACATCGCAAGGTTCTAGCTCTAAAGAAAAGAGCAAATACTGGAAATATGGCAAAGATAGCAACAAGAACGTCGTTAGTGATGGAGTGGTAGATACTGTCCAAGCAAAAACACAATCCATAATATTTAACTTGGCCACTGGCGCACAAGCACTCAAGGTAGCTGAAACTACAACGGAAAATCCTCCAAAGAAAACAAGAGAGTGGTTTAAAGACAAACCTTGGGTCTCAAAACCTAAACGTGATTTTACTCCTCTGGATGAGTCATATGAATCATCTTTTAAAACTTTATTGGAAAATAATCTGATAACATTGCCAGACAATTCCAAACCATATGACCCAGAAATTAGACCCAGATGGTGGAGAGAAAATGAATACTGCGACTATCATCGGAACAAGGGACATAACATAAACAATTGCATGAAACTTCGGCATGAAATCCAAGATCTCATTGACGCAGGCAAGATCATTGTTGGAAGTCACGTGGCTAATGTTGATCATAAGGCTTTTAAAGAACCCTTACATAATTATGAACAAGGAGAATGCTCAAAATCCAAGGTAGGAGCCAGAGTCAATTATACTTACACTAATCACGATAATGTGATCAACATGATTTAATCTGTTCAACCTGAATATTGCAATGTGATCATAGTCTAGGATCATCAAAGTCAAGCACAGACTGCTAATGTCATGACTCATTCTCAAAGGAAGATTTCTCTCCCAGGAGCTAGTCCCCCAACTTTTGATCAAACGACATCAAAACTGCCAAATAGACAAATAGACACAATCATGGCTAAATCAAAACAACCAGCTTCATCATCTTCTCTTGGTTATAGTATTGTCGAACAATTGAAGAGAACGAATGCTCAAATCTCCATTTTAGAATTGCTTAATATCTCTTCTACTCATAAAGAGGTCCTGGACAAGCCTCTACTTACCACCAGTGTCCCTAAAGATTTAGACATAGATCGGTTTCAATCTATGGTAGGTCACCTAACCTCACCTCATTACCTCACATTCTCTGAAGAAGATGATAATTCACTGAGTCACCCACATAACCAGCCATTACACATTGAAGCCATGATTCATAAATACCGTGTTAAACGTGTTGTGATACATGGAGGCATTGGGTTGAATATTTGCACCTACAATCTATTGACACAACTGGGATTTTCTGAGAATGTCATTGATCCAACAAAGAAGATAATAATCAAGGCTTATGATGAAGAGGAAAGAACTTCTAAGGGACTGGTATCATTACCAATCAGAGTAGGACCTGTGGAAAGAGATGTCATTTTTCAAGTCCTGGATCTTCATCTTTCATACAACATCTTACTGGGTAGGCCATGGATTCATTAAATGAAAGCAGTACCATCTACATATCATCAATGCCTGAAATTTCCCTGTAATGGAATAGAAGTTAGTATTCTAGCCGATACAAGCTATAACTGAAATGCATTAACACAGGGTGCTGATGCTTTTGTTCCTAATAATAGAGCAGCTTCTGCAGCTAAAAGTTCAGAATCTTTGCTGAAAGATTTGGAAAAGAAACTGAGAATCACAAACACTGGCATGGATGGTTACAAGATAGAGCCTATACTCTCACTAACATCTCTTCCTCCATCACCAAGACAGTCGGGAAAACCATCAAAGGGTATGAGGCCACAAACTTCAACTCCAAAATTCATTTATAATGGCACTTTTATACAATCCTCTACTACTCTTGCAGGTGAAATAGAAGAGGATGATGTCCTTAAATCACTCTTCAAAGAAGACGGTGTAGATAAAGAAATATGACATTGTGAGATTTCTTCGACACAATATGGTCTAGGCTATAAGATGCTTCAACGCATGGGATATTTAGGTATTGGTCCTCTTGGCAAATGTCAAAAAGGTATTGTTGAACCTATTTAGGTACAAACTAAGTCTGCCAATGATAAAGTTGGACTAGGATATGATCCAAGAAAGTCATCAGATCAGAAGCACATGCCCCACCATCAACGTAAGTGGAAGAAAAAGGTACTACCCTTAACAACACAAGAAATTAATATTCAACAAACTCAGGAGGAATGTGATGGTGAAAAAAAAGAATTACCCACCTAGAGAGAGGAAACAGATGGTAATCAAGTTCCAGTTATATCAACTATAATACCACAGGAAGTAGAAGTCCAAGAGGATATGAGAGATGAAGTATATAGAATCAGAGAATTGTTTGCACCACTGAACATTCTGGTCACATATACTGGCAGACAACAAGTAGATTATTCAGAAAATGATTCAAATGAGTATGAATGGGGTCCTGACAATCTCTCAGATACATCTACTATAGAAACCCCTGAAGAATCCAAAGTTATTATAGATGATGCACAAGAGCTGATATGTAAGGCCTTCCCCAAACCCAGCTTTGATTAACTTAGTTGACCATGTTTGACCCTATTAATAAATGCTTTATAATTCAATAGAATGGACTGTGTTAGACAGATAGATTGGTGAGAAAAGAAATTGAACCAACTTATAGAATTATTGCACTTTGTGGTGTACATTTTGATGTGTTACGAAATTGAAATCCTAAAAGATCCATTGATTGGATAATCTTGATTTAACATATGTCAGCGATGTCTAGATGTAGAACTTATATGATTCCATGATTGGATAACATTGATGGATGTTGATGCTTTATTTAAATTCTTGATGATATAGAACCCTACATGATTTTTGAATAGGAAGAATTTACGATGATATATGTTGTTATTGGATTTGCAGGACTTTACTAATGATGATAGAAATAGGATGTATGTTTTATGTGTGGATCAAAACTATGAGAATTAGGATAATTGCTTATGTGAAATTACTTGGATATAAGAAGTATCAAATTGTTCAAATGCAAATTGTATGCAAGTGTTTGATGTGTATTATTATTCTTGTGCCTTATATTATATGAGGTTATTTGAAGTTACTAATGTGTAATTGAGATGCGCAGGAAGTTATCCATGTGACCATGGAAATATTACGGAGAACCAAACCTAAACCTATGTATGTTCGTAAAGCCAGGGTTTGTCTATTTGGAGAGACAACACCCCGTTTGTGTTGTATTTTATTCGTAACAGTAAATGATGCATGTGTGTTAAGTGTTATTTAATTGATTTATGTAGAATCCACAAGAGACACGATTTCATGTATAAATTTGTAGAAGTATTTTCTTTGTGTCACTTGACACATGTGTGGATTTATGTTTGAATGTTTAAATTTGTCTCTTGGTGGGAATTGTTTAACTATAGCTTTTTCAATTAATGTAATGTGATGTTATAAATGCCTTGGGAAAAGAATCTTTGGGATGGTCAACATAGGTTTGACCCGAAAATAAACTTCAGAGGGGTTAATAAAGGGTTAAATGGACACCTAGGGGTAGTTTAATAGGATTTCCTAAAGCCCATAAGGTATACCTAAGGGTTAGGGGTAATTTCAAGCAAGTTTCTACTCCCATGTGACCTTTTAGACACCCTAAAAAGTGATTTTTCTAAGTTGTACGAAAATTGAACTAGAAGACTTGAACCAAGTTGAAAACCTTCCTTTTCAAATGAGAGTTCCCTTTCCCATTTTACCTTACCTTCCTTTTTAGTTTTTTGAAACTTGTGAGAACTCTCACAATGGGCTTCTTAAGCAAGAATTAGAAAATTAGTGGGTAATCACCACTCTCCTTTTTTGGAGACAAAGGAATTTTGTAAAGAAAAGATAGATTTTGGATTGAGAATTTTGGCTAAGGGTAGAAAGAGAAGAACTGTGGAATTGGGCTGCTCATCCTCAACAAAACTAGCATACCTTTGGGTAGTTTAAGGTTGTTTTTTATTTTTCTTATAATATTTTCTTGTTGCATGTTGTTTTGAAAGAAATGCTTGTGTAAAAGACTTGTTTTTCGTGCTTGTATTTCTTGAAAATTTATTTGGTGTTTTATGCTTATGTCATGTATGTGTTTTGGGAGTAATCAAGACCTCCTACTCTTGGGAGAGAGGAGGGTCTTGTGGGTGGTAGAAGTGACACCCCTCGAGTGAGAGGCTCTCATTATGAGAGTGATCACAAGGGATTCTATGTGACCCTTGTTGCATGGCTTGTTTATGCATTGGGGGTCATAAGGAGGGAAACAAGGCATGAATGCCTTGGGGGGCATAAGGAATGTGGGGTTGATACACTTGATGTATTTGGTTTGCCATGAGGTGGCTATATGTTTTACCATACTTGCAGTCTCCTCAGGGTACTTGGTCCACTACCACCCTTGTAAAGACATCACAAATGTGTGGTGCAATGTAGCTTGGGTTGGTGATGTGATTGTGGTTGTTTTCCCTTGTTTATTTGAGTTGCATGTGCGTTACCTGTCTAGGCCTTAGTTCTCCGAGCTTGGGGGTGGCTACTAGTTAGCCTAGGTTGGGAGGTGAGCACTCCATGGTCATCTTTTTTTATTGAAATTGCAGGTTGTTAGAAGAAAATAGCAGGACAAGTAGATGTGGCTGGAAATGGTTGTTGCAGAAAAACATTTGAAATATGTATTTAGTATTTTCCTCTGTTATTAGAAATGAGGGACCTATTTGTAAAGTGACAAGAGTATCTTGGAGATAAGATTTAAATATTTGTAATAGTCATTTAAGTTATATTGCAAGAAAGAAAATGATTATTTCTGATTTTAGTTCCTAAAGTTTGAAATAAATATTAGTGTGTATAGAATTAATTTTTGCATGCATGTGGAAGGCTGAAAATGAAAGCACTTAGATCTATACATGAAAAATGTAAAAGTTATCTTCTAATAAATATGTGCTTCTATGTTATGTGCAGTTTTATTTTAATTACAGAAAATAAAGTCTACAGATAAAATAACCATCTCTATAGTAATTTAATAATTTCTAAATTTAAGATAGTTGTTGTTTTAGGATTAGTTAATCCTGTTATTTACTGTTATTGCATAAAGTAAACCTAGAGTTAGATGGTCTAATTATTTTAAGTAATATAATACTTATTTAGTTGCAGAAAATAAATTCAAAAAAAAAAAAAAAGTTTAAAGTTTTATTTCATTGTTCCTGGTCAAAAAAAAGGGGTTACTGTTAATACTATTGTAACTCTGTTATTACTTAATACAGAAATTTAAAAATTCTATAGATAAATGGACTATCTGTTTTGAATAATAACTCATCTATATAGTGTTGTATAAATTATGAAATTTTACCAATTAATTATTGCAGAAGTAAGTTTAAAATTTATATAGATGGTTTCATAAAATAACAATATGGATTTTTTTTTATATGCCTCGAATTAAATCTGAGAAATTTTAAGCACGTCATATTTTATTTAAGGAAATAGAAAAAAAATATATACTACAAAAAAAAAATGGAGGCTGAAAAAGGGAGGGTTTGGCAGCCGCGGGCCGCGGCCATTGGGTGGTCCGCAACCCCCACAGTGGGTTGCGCCATTGTGCGGGCGATGGCCACCAAGTGGTTCGCGACCCCCACAGTGGGCCACGCCACTATGTGGGCCGCGACCCACCCAGCGGCCAAGGCCGCTACGTGGGCCGCGTCTCACCCAGTGGGGCATCCCACTAAAGGGGCATCACGGCCGCCCAAGTCCTGAGACCTCTGCCACCACTCCCCCTGTAAAAAAATAAAACTTCTCCGCCGCCGCCTCAAAAAAAAAAAACCTCCGCCTTGCTGCCATGGCCGCCATGGATGAGCCATCCCTGCAACACAAGGATAAAACCCTAGCCTGGTTAGGGCTAGGGTAAAAGAAAGATTGAAAAAGAATAAAGAAATAAGAATGAATAAAATAAAAAGGGCTCTATTAATATACAAATAAAATTAGGGTTTTACGGATTTTCTTTAATAGAAAAATATAAATTGTATTTTTATATAATTTTATATATATATTAACATATACATAGAGAGAGCTATAATAAGAGCAAAGTTGGGTAATGTGTTAATAATTATGGTTAAGGAAAATATATACAATTTTATTATATATATAAAAGAGTTTTGTAAATTATTATTTATATTAATGTTATTTTTAATTTAAAAAAAAATATTTATTAATAACGTTGCTTAAGGGCAAGTGGTAGGTCTAATAATTCTATTAGTGATTTAATTTTGTTAAAAATATGTTTTCTTATAAACGTAAGGTTACATTAAAATATACAAAAAAAAAGGGGGGGGCTTTGGATTTTATTATTATTTTGGAGTTTAACCTAAATATAGATTTTTTTTTATGAGACAAATTTCATTATGTATTTAATTGACACTTATAAACTAAGTGTCAAGACTAATTTAATTAGTTCCTAAAATATTTTAGAGAATTTTGATTTAATCAATCTGTTGACTTATTTGATGAGATAATAAATTAACTTATTTAGCATTCCACAATTAAATTAAATTACTAAGAAAAGATGTATGGAAATGGTTCTAATTAAGTACTAATAGACACAACTGAAATGATAAGGACTTTTGAGTGAAATTATTATTACTCTTATAACATTTATTCATTCTGCTTGCTAATAGGAATTATCATGATAGTATTAAATAACATTTAAGATTTCGCTTGGAACAACTTGTTAAAATGTCTCAATTGGTTAAACAATGGTTGCGTGTAACTTTAGTGTTTTACAAATTTAGTGTTTTTAAAAAAAAAAATTGTTGGTTATGTTTTGCCCAAAAGTTTGGGCATGACATGATACACCTAAGAATGCAAAAGGAAATAGAAGAAATCAGACTAAAAAGACAAGAAGACTATGAACGACAGCTGAAGAAAGAAAGGACACAAGCAATTCCTTCACCTACCAACCCTCCTAATGAGATATGACAAATTAGGTATGGAACTACACAAGAAGAACTAGAAGCTACAGAAAAAGAACCAGTCACCAGTCCAGAAGAAGTTGAATGGAACAGACGACAAGGATTAATAGAACCATCAAAGTCATGTCCACAAGTGTGTCAAGTACAAGCAGTTAATGAACCAAATCACAAAGGAACTTGCAGCATCAAAGATGTAGGTGTTGATACTATATATACCTTTACTAAGCCGCTTGAAGATGAGTCAGCAACTTCATCCTATGACTTTGGTGACTCAGACAGGAGCTCTATTTATGACAACAACTATTCAACAACGCATTATGACTACTCTGTCATGAATGATGAGATATTGTCTACTGTCACACCATGGTATGTAGTCCAGTCTGAAGTAGGTGATGACACTAGAAGTAGGTCGGTTGGGTTAGGTCCAATAAATACTAACATGAATTTCGATAATCATGTTGTAACTCTTCCCGATCTCGAGACAAATACACAAGGTAGTCTTCTGGAACTCGACTGGTCAGTCTGAAGCCATGATGATAGTACCGTGAACTCCCTTGAGCCTGTTCCAACCTTATCCTTAATGCATCCGGAACTGATCGATAATACTCTTTATAACCAACCCTTGAATGTACCTACCTTTGCCAATGACTATACACTAGCTTACTATCTCAATGCAGTTGAACCCATGTACTCTTTCACCAGCGAACAAAATAAAAATATGACTGAAGCAGATATCAAGTATCTTAGTCGCAAAAACAAGGAAAATAAGAATAAAAGATCTAATGGCGAAAACCACTTTGTGGCGGTGTCAGACTCTAAAAAAGAGAAAATAAAGGACGTACCTAAATGTGAAAACCTCTCTGAGGCGCTTGAAGGTGAGATACTTGATATACTACCAAGTCACTTCTAGGAGAGATCTTCCATATTGATCAAGCCAACTCAGCCAATAAACATTGGGAGTCAAGAGACACCACACATCATTCATTTAGCTCAATCACTATCAGCAGAAGAGTTAAAAGGATTTCAGCAACCTTTTTCTAGAAAAGAAGATCAACTTTGCATGGACATACTCAGATATGCCAAGACTAGATCTTGACCTCATCATGCATCACCTCTCTATTATACCAGGAGTAAAACTAGTCAAACAAAAACTCTGAAAGATGCATCCTCATGTGGCATTGCTAGTCAAGGCTGAACCAAAGAAATTGCTAAAAGCTGGATTTATCAGAGCTATAGACTACGTAGAATGGATATCAAATATAGTACCTGTATCAAAGGCGGACAAATCTATTAGAGTTTGCACTGACTTCAGAGATCTCAACAAGGCATGTCCAAAAGATGATTTTCCATTGCCCAACATTGACATGATAGTAGATATGACTGCTGGATATGAGATGTATTCATTAATGGATGGATTCTCTGGTTACAATCAGATCAAGATAGCACCCGAAGATCAAGAGAAGACAGCTTTCACATGTGCGTGGGGAACCTTCTGCTAGAATGTTATGCAGTTTGGTCTAAAGAATGCAGGAGCAACTTATCAAATAGCACTAACCACTATCTTCCACGATATGATGCATAAAAACATGGAAGATTATGTTGATGATACCCTAGTAAAAACTATGAAGAGATCTACACATATTCAAGAGCTAGGCCTCATACCAGATAGAATGGAAAGATTCAAGCTCTGCTTAAATCCAAAAAAATGTGCATTTGGAGTAACATCGAGAAAATTGCTTGGGTATATAATATCAAGAAAAGGAATTGAGGTTGACCCCAAAAAGGTCCAAGATATAATGGAAATGCCTCCACCCAAGAATATCAGTCAGATGAGAAGTTTACAAGGTCTTCTTCAGTCAATAAGGCGTTTCATATCTCAGCTAGCAGACAAAGCTCAACCCTTCACGAAGGTATTAAGGAAAGGGATTCAATACAACTAGGATAAAGATTGTGACTGACATTTACAAAAAATCAAAGAATATTTTTCTAATCCACCCATATTAATGCCACCAATTCAAGGTAAGCCACTGATCCTGTACATATCAACTATGAATACTTCACTGGGGGAACTTCTGGCACAACAAGATGACAATAAAAAGGAATGAGCTATCTATTACATCAGCAGAACTTTGGTGTCGTATGAAATGAATTATACTATAATAGAGAAAGCATGCTTAGCTTTGGTCTTTGCATCACAAAAATTAAGGCACTATATGTTGGCACACTCTATTAAGCTGGTAGCCAAGATTGATCCACTCAATTATCTTCTCAATAAAGCAACACTTATAGGAAGACTGGCCAAATGGGTCATGGTCCTTACAGAATTTGACATTGAATATGTGGAATGTACAGCCATCAAAGGATAGGTTATTGCAGACCAACTTGTTGAAGCTCCACTTGAAGATGATCAACCTCTACATATAGAATTCCCAGATGAATCAATCATGCACCTTACTGAACAATCATGGAAGATGTTCAATGATGGGTCTTCCACTCAACATGGTTTTGGTGCTGAGATACTATTTATTACTCCTCAGAAATACTCAATTCCAAAAGCTTACAAGATTCACTTCCCTTGTACAAACAACATTGGAGAATATGAAGCTTTGGTAAATGGGATCAAGCTAGCCATCGAGTGGAAGATCATGGAATTACACATCTATGGAGATTCTCAACTCATTATCAACCAAATCAATGATCTATATCAGACAAGAGATGAGAAACTAATTCCTTACAAGAGAATGGTGGATGATCTCAAGCAATATTTTACCTCTGTATCATTTCAGTAGATCCCTAGAATAGCAAATAGAGCAGCGGATGCATTGGCTACTTTGGCATCTATACCACAGCTATAGGAGTCTAATTTTCACTTTGAATTTCTAGTGGAAGAGTTAACTTACCCTACCTATGATTCTCCTGAGTCCCAAGTAGTATGTTCTATTATTGGACATGACTCATCTCATTATAGCCACATTTACTCTTACCTGCGTGACCAAGTTGTCCCTGCCAATCTTTCCTGAAATGAAAAAAGGAACCTAATCCGAAATGTGTCACGGTACGTCATCGTTGCTAACGACCTATTTAGATGAGGTTTAGATAATACTTTGCTTAGATGTCTATAAATTGAAGAGTCCCAACGCGCATTATCTGAAGTTCATGAAGGTGTTTGTGGATCTCATTCGAATGGTCCAACTTTAGCACGCAAACTACTAAGGGTTGGCTACTACTGGCCAGACATGGAGAAAGAAGCTATAAATTTTCTAAACCTGTGAAAAGTGCCAATTGCATGGGCACCTTATACATGCTCCAACAAGGGATCTCATACCCTTTGTGACACACTGGCCCTTCCAACAGTGGGCGTTCGATCCGATAGGCCAAATATATACTGTGTCATCTAATGGACATAAATTTATTATCACTACCACTGAGTACTTCACTAAGTGGGTAGAAGTAGTTCCGCTCATCAAGGCAAATGGCAAACAAGTAGCTCTCTTCATTCTTAATTATATCATCTGCAGGTATGGTATACCTTCATCAATTATAATAGACAATGGAAGAACAAAGATCTAGATAAACTCTGTGAGAAGTTTAAAATCAAGCAACACTTGTCCTCAGTATATTACCCTCAAGGTAATGGACAAGCAGAGGCATCTAACAAAAACTTACTGACTATCTTGCACAGAACAGTGAACAAATCTGGGAAGAATTGGCATCTGCAGCTCAATCCTGCATTATGGGCATATAAAACAAGTATCCAAACACCTACTGGGGCTACACCTTTCTCTTTAGTATATGGGTCCAAAGTAGTATTACCTATTTAGGTAGAAATACCATCTCTAAGAGTTTCCTTGCAAGGTCTTATTACTGATGAAGACTATAGAATATCTAGGTTGCAAGAGCTCGAATTGTTGGATGAGCGTCAGCAAGTAGTGTTTGATCATCTTAGAGTATCAAAAGAGAATGTCCAGAGGATATAACAAGAAAGTTCGACACCAAGAATTTCAGGTTTGTGACTTAGTTCTAAGAGAGAATCCTAAAAATCAACAGTTTCGAGATAACAAAGGGAAGTTTGAACCCAACTAGTTGGGTCCCTATATCGTTACTGCGGCTTTTGGCTCCGATTCTTATCAACTTTCAACATCAGAAGGAGAACAGCTTTGTGAATTGATTAACACCATCCATCTGAAGAAATTCTTCACCTAAATATTATCTGCTCCAGCAGCTTTTACAGCAGAAAAAGTCCTGAAGAAAAAAAAAAAAAAAAAAAAGGGAAAATAGAAAGAAAATGCCTTGGTGAAAACCTGGAAAATAGGCACCTTGGTAAAAAAAAAGGGGAATCTCTATTAGGGTTCCCACAGATACTAAGAGGGGGGGGTGAATCAATATTTGACCGGTAGTGAAATTTTCTTAAAACTGAATATGCAGAATATAAAGTAACAGTATACCGGTATGCAAGAATTAATGCAAATAATAAAATCAAAAGCATTCACATGAAAAGAACACCATAACACAAGATGTTTAATGAGGAAACCTAGTGTGGGAAAAACCTCGGTGGGATTTGTGACCCACAATATTCACTTACTGGCCAATAAGAGAATATTACTTACAATAGGGGCCTGCACATGCAGGAAGGCCAACTGCCTAGAGCTCACTGCTCAATAAGAAGTCACACTGACTTACAATGAGGATTTACACAAATCCAATATTCTGTATTGCTTTACAATAGCATCTTCAATGCCAGATTCAGTACAGGTTCTTGCTCTGTTCTTTACATATACCCTTGACCTACAATTCGCACATTAGGTCTACCTTATATTTTATTTATTTCATTCTATCCATATCCCACAAATGCCTACAATGATCTCTTTTATATACAAGAGTCATTTTATAATTTTCCAAGTCGGCTTACAATGATAAAAAAAATATTACATATCAAAAATCATATTGGCCTCTATGCCGGTATACATATTTCCTTCTGTGCCGGTGTACATCTTCTGTGTCAGTGCCGGTGTAGATTGATCTTCTGATGCTAGTGCACTATCTTGCCTATGTTATACTTTTTCGGTATAATATATTGCCAGTGCCATAGGATTGCAAGGTTGCTTGTATAATGCTTTGCCGGTATAATGTCTTGCCGGTGCCATAGGATTGCAAGGTTGCCTGTATAATGCTTTGCCAGCATAATGTCTTGCCGGTGCCATAGGATTGCAAGGTTGCCATCAATGACAAAACCTTCAATCACACACAATGTCTCATTGGAGTGTCCATATGCCAACAATCTCCCCCTTTGGCATTGATGGCAACACTCATGAGAAATTTCAAAAAGATATCCAAAAATGTGTATACCAAAAATGTTACCAAAAATGTGAGAGCTCCCCCTAAGCATGTGATCCCTGTGTTTTGAATTTTCTCATCTACTACCCCCCCTTTGGCATCAATGACAAAGGTTAGTAGATTTTGTAGTTGTATCAATTCATAACCTCAACCTTGTAGTTGGGTAGTTATTATCTGAAGAATATCTTCCAAAATTAAGTTTATACCATCCATAAACTTCTTGCTCTCCTTTATTGCTATCTCAGTTCTGTATATTGTACCGGTGAGATGCCGCAAGTGCTCTGTTGGTGTCTTGCTACCCTATGTTAGTGCCTCTAAGATTTCCTTATGCAAAGATGCTAAATAGTCCAATCTTGGACTTAGTTTAGATCTCAAAAATTTTGCCTTGTTTATTATTTTCTCTTTTTCTCTCTCTAATTTGAGCAATTCTTCCTCAAAATTTGTTATCTTTTCCTCAAAAATTGATAATGTATCAGGTGAGTTAACAAAATTATCAGCAAGTTTATTAATCTCTTCCTGTACCTTGCTCATCTTTTTGTCTATATCTGTGGTCAAAAAGTTTATCTTACAGGTGTCTTTGTACAGAGTTTTGTACTCTTTCAATAGATTGCACAGTTCCGGTAGAAGTGTGTCAAATTCCCTGTTACACTTCTTTATTCCTTCCTCAAAGAATTTTTGTTTCTCTTTTTCTACACTTTCCTTTACAGTTTCTACCTTTGTTTGCTCAAAATTTTTACAAATATATTTACAAAGTGTATCCAACTGGCCTAAAGAATCTTTGTTGGCTATATTACAATTGGGAGCTATTAATTTCAAAACTGGAATTGAATCATCTATCGCTTTATAGGCTTGTGAGCTATAATTAGTTATCTTCTTGATAGATTCGAGCAATACCTTTGTTACATTTGATGGTGACCCAATAAACTAAGTGTCGGTGGAAGGGATCATGCTGGTATTGACCTCTGGTAGGTCTATTTGTGTCTCCATCTCTTTAAGCATAGTTTTTCTACATCATTTCTTACCGGTGGCATCTGTTCTGGAGCCTTTAGCTTTGTTGGTTGCTCTGTTTGTGTTCTAGAATCCATCTTTTTCTTTAAATCTGCTACTAGTTGCTCTTTGTTTCCTGTTGCCGGTTGCTCTTTGTTATCAGATTTATCTGTGGTATCCTTATCTACCACTATGTTGATTTTTTGAGTATCAACATTCACAGTATATAGGACTTCAGGATTAGGATTATTATCCTCTGTGTCCATGCTCTCAGCTGTCGGTTGATCTTTTGTAGTTGTTTTTACCAGTGGAGTATTTAAAGGAGGTGGGGGTAAGTTGTCTCTAATCTTGATACTTGGCGGTCCACCAACTTTACCTTTCCCTTTGTCCTTTTGATATACCAGAATGGGCTTGGGATTCATATATTCTTCTTGTTTTTCTTTTTGAACCAAGAATCTATCCCAACCATCTTCTATTTCAGTTCAAACTTCAGTAACTCTACCTACCATTAATGATATTTGCCGGTGTGCAGTGGAAAAGACTGTCCGGTTGGCCTGAGCTATCAAATCATCAATTTCCTTAGGTGAGTTGATCGGGTATACTGCAAGTAATTTTTCTATTTTAATTTTCTTATCTAACTCAATTATTCCTTGCCTTCTGGCCTCAAGTCTTTTATATAATTCATTAGGAATTTCATTTAGGACTTGCATCAAAAACTTTTTATACATGTCCATGTGTAGTATAACACTTTCCTCAAGTTGTCCTTTCTCATCATCTGATAGGGTGTCATAGATTTTCCCTATGTTTTTCAATTTACCTTCCTCTGTGATCTCATTCAGTAATATGTCAAAAGGGGCCAAGTTAGTGTTTGTCTTCTTCTTCTTTTTGGGGTTCAGCTTTTTCTTAGGTGTGGCTTTCTTGACTAAAGACCTTACAGCTTGTTGCTTTTGTCTTGTCCTTCTAGGTGAAGGAGTGGTTACCAGTGAGGGGTCTCTTTTCCTAACAACTCTTTTGAAAGTTGTTGGCATATCTCCTTCTGAGGAGGTAGCTACCGGTGATAGATGAGTTTCAGGATGTTGCGCTGCCAACTCTTCTTCTGTTATGCCGGTTTTCTTTAATACATCATCTTTTAAGGCTTTTGCTTGCCTGGTTCCTTTCCTCATAGATGCCTCAACTTTCTTTACTCTCTTTTTAGATTGAATTTGACTTTCGATGTGCTCAGCACTACCAAATACTTCTTCCTTTGGTTCATTGGGGGCTTCCAGAAGTGCTTTGGCATAAGTTTCCACTATGTGGTCATCTGTTTCATACCCCATCTCTGTAACCCAGATTGTTCTTGGGATGACTGCCTCCATCCAGATCTCATCCTTTTTATTACAAAACATATATCATCCTTGTATTTGTTGACAATTTCCTGTGATAGTCTGATCCTCTTATTCATTTTAACCTTTAGTGCTTGAAAATACTCATTGATATTCTTTTCTTTGTTTTCACCCATGTTGTTGAATAAATCAGACAATTATTTTCCTACCAGTATGTCAAATCCAAAATCCTTGTTGCCTATACCGGGAGCCTGTTTGGTTATATGTAGCATTAAGCATACAAGTAAATTTCCAAATCTAAAGGTTCCTTTCTTATCCTTCTTGATTTTTCCCAAATTGTCAATTAACTCATCTTTTAACCATTCACAGATATCAATTTTCACATTGTCCTTAATCATATCATAAGCACTCTTTATGCATAAACTGGAAATAGAGTTAAGCCTATTTGCATGAGTTGCTTTGTAACCTAGAATCATGCTAATGAATCTCACATTTGTATTGGTCACATCATTAACCCTCAATGATCTTTTGTCGAATGTTGCACCAGTTAATTTAATTACTAGGTCATTGGAGACCTTCTTGGTTTTGTCAGGTCTGGTACTGGTGGAAGGTAACCCTGTTACTGCTTTCACAGCTACCTTTGTAATTTTATGCACTGAGTCAAGCCAAAACAATGAGCCATGTACCCTGCTAAGAACTATCCTAACCACTTCCTTGGGAAATTTAGGAATGCAGAGGATTTCAGTGAATCCTAGGGTTTCAACAATTTTATGTTCAGGTTTCACATTTCTGGCATTTTCACATATAACAGATTTATACATGTTTTTTATTTCTTCATCACCTAATTCCTCTATGTTGCAATGAATATACATTCTAGGGCCTTCTGCATAAACAACACCCTTTGGAATTTGGGAAAATGCACCTGTGTTGTCATCTTTCTTAGCTACCTTGGGAACTAGCTGAAACACGAGCCTAGGTCATTTTATAACCTCGACTACTATAGGGTTTGCTATGAATTCAGGTGCAGAGGAGGATGCCATGATGATAAATACCTTTTTCTGCCTTTGGATGGATTGATTGCTGAAGTGCTTTGCCTCTTTGCTCGGAATGCCTTAGCTCGGAAATCTTCACACTCTCTGAAAGTTTGAATTCACGGTGAAATGAAATGGAGCCAAAAACCTTATTTTATAAAGTTTTTTCTGCTACCTACCACATTAATTGTTTTCCGGTAATGTATTAACTCAACTTTATTTGCCGGTAATGAAGGATTTTCAACTTCTTTTCTCTAACTGAGGGAATAATAGCACATGTGTCATTAAATTGCCAAACCCTCAAGATAATTTTCTTCAATTTGATGAACATCCTACCGATGGAGCATTGCTCTGTCCTGTCGGTGGAGCATCATATTGTCCTGTCGGTGAAGCATTTGTTGATTCTACCGGTGGAGGAGTAACCCCAATATTTAGATCACTTTTTCTAATCCATTGCTTTGAAAATTCTTGCTTAACCTCTTCAACCTTTTCTTTACCTTTCAGCTAGTACTTTTATTATCTATTGGTGTACCTTTACTTCTACAGAATTTAGCAATATGACCAATCTTGTTACATGTATAACAAGTTACATTATTTTTCTGAATAGCTTTCCCATAACCTATGCTGGTTTGTGTTCTGCATTTATTTGATAAATGACCAAATCTTCCACAAACATAACATCTTACATTCATTCTGCAATTTTCAGAGTTATGACCAATTTTGTTGCATTTTGTGCATTGACCGGTGGGAGGATTGATGTTCTGATAATTCCTAGATCTACAGTCATTTGCCCTATGACCATATTTATTACAGTTAAAGCATTTTCCATTGAATTTGTAAGTATTAGAGGGTCTTACTGGTTTGCTTTGATCTTGGGTATTTGCAGTACCGGAGCTTTCTCCAACTTCAAATCCAACTCCAGAAGTGTCACCTTTGGGTTTTTGATTCTTCAATAAGGTACCAAGTTCTTCTGAGCTTTTCTTGAATTTTTCTTTGTGTTGATTTGCAGTTTCCAATTCCCTTTCCAAGATCTCTTTTTGTCTCATTAGTTCATTCGAGTCATTTTGAGTATGCATCAGATCTATCTTCAACATATCATTTTCATAGCTAAGTCTTGTGTTCTCATTTGCTGCATCACTTAGTCTTCTGGTCAATTCTTCTTCATTCTTCTTTCTGTCCTCAATCTCTTTGCAGAATCTCATAGTCATATCCTGCATTTCATTTTTTGTTGTCATGATCTCTTGTTTCAATTTGCTTATCATATCATTTAGTGATTCCTTTTCATCATTTTCATTTTGCAATTTTTCACAAAGTTCTCCTCTTGTTTCTTGTAACAGTAAGATTCTTGAAGTGCCTGAATAATGTCCTGAGCTACTTTTAAATCATCTTCTAATTTGATATTTTTCAACTTCTCTGCATCATAGTTAGTAAGAGCTCCTTCAAGTTGCTTCATCAGATTTTCCATCTTTACCGGTGTCAAGATCTTCCTCAAGTTGTTAAGATTTTGAAAATAGAGGAGCAGGCTTCGATACCAATTGTTAGGGTTCCCACAGATATTGAGAGGGGGGGGTGAATCAGTATCTGACCGGTAGTGAAATTTTCTTAAAACTGAATATGCAGAATATAAAGTAACAGTATACCGGTATGCAAGAATTAATGCAAATAACAGAATCAAAAGCATTCACATGAAAAGAACACCATAACACAAGATGTTTAACGAGGAAACCCAGTGTGGGAAAAACCTCGGTGGGATTTGTGACCCACAATATTCACTTACTGGCCAATAAGAGAATATTACTTACAATAGGGGCCTGCACATGCAGGAAGGCCAACTGCCTAAAGCTCACTGCTCAATAAGAAGTCACACTGACTTACAATGAGGATTTACACAAATCCAATATTCTGTACTACTTTACAATAGCATCTTCAATGCTAGATTTAGTACCGGTTCTTGCTCTGTTCTTTACATATACCCTTGACCTACAATTCCCACATTAGGTTTGTCTTATATTTTATTTATTTCATTCTATCCATATCCCACAAATGCCTACAATGATCTCTTTTATATACAAGAGTCATTTTACAATTTGCCTAGTCGGCTTACAATGATAAACAAAATATTACATATCAAAAATCTTGTTGGCCTCTGTGTCGGTATACATATTTCTTTCTGTGTTGGTGCCGGTGTAGATTGATCTTCTGATGCTAGTGCACTATCTTGCCTGTGTTATACTTTGCCAGTATAATATCTTGCCGGTGCCATAGGATTGCAAGGTTTCCTGTATAATGCTTTGCTGGTATAATGTCTTGCCGGTGCCATAGGATTGCAAGGTTGCTTGTATAATGCTTTGCTGGTATAATGTCTTGCTGGTGCCATAGGATTGCAAGGTTGCCATCAATGGCAAAACCTTCAATCACACACAATGTCTCATTGGAGTGTCCATATGCCAACAATCTCTGCCAAGCAGGTGAAAACCTGGCAAACAGGTGCCTCTTGTACTCAAGCACTCCATCTATCAACGCAACGTTGGCATTCCTACTTTCCTGCATATTTGCTTTCGCTTGTACATATTTCAGTCACTTTTGTGACATCCTAGTTCATTGGAACCTTCATGGCTTGAAACTGATCAATGTCCCAGTCTTAGGTAATCAACAAAGCACATTACATGTCTTAAGCAGTATCATCCAAGTCAACCTTATGTCAGTGAAACCTAGTCATCCACTCCGAGTCAGTTACCTGTCTCCTGACTACTAAAGAGTTTTATCACTGAGTTAACAAGCAAAATAACATAACAGAAAACAATCACTATACAGTTTGAGCTATGCATGGAAATTTTCTTTGTGTGTTGTCTTTTATATTGGTTTTCGATTATTATCCCTCTGAATAACTCGAGGAAGTCTATCTTGACTAAGAGGAGCAAGGATTGGGGGCATAATATTTTCTTTGTTTTCTGCTTGAAGGAATGATCCCAATGATCTAGAAACATCTCTATTAGTTGGGTGTATATGATAAGAGCCTTCACATCAAGGTGGAATTGCCTCACATACCTCGACTCTGCTTATTTGAATGCTACAGGGAGGCCCACATCATTTCTTTGTCTGGTTTGAGGGAATTTCTTTATCATGCAATCCGAGTCCCTACGAAATTTGTCCAAGGATATGAACGAAAAAAGGGTCATTGCGGATACGATCATTAATATTGCATATACAAAGAAAGGAACTCTACTCTACCTGCTATAATTGTAAAATGCTCAATGATGACAATTAAGCTTTTCAAAGTCTAGTGACTAGGTTTAGGTTGCATCTCATTTTGCATTTCATTCTGCATTTTGTGCATTTAGAGTGATTTCGGTATAGTAACAATGCTTTCTCTATCTTCTACATGAGATTCGGGAGTGTCATCATTTCTTCGCTAAGTGGTCTCTTTTTCATCATTGTTTCTCTGATCGAGTACTTGTGTTTTGAGATGTTAGCTGCATACATGAGAATTTAATATAGATTCATACATTTATTATCATTCATTTGCATTCATATTATTGCATAGAAAAATGAAAACATTGCATTATTTACTATCACTTATTTACATCCATCTCATTGCATAGAAAAATGAAGAAAAGTTGCATTACTCATTCTAGTTACTCATTTACATCATCATTTATTTGCATATGAAAACAAAAATGAGCATTCATATTCCATTTACATTCATACATTCATGCTGAAAAGAAATGCATACATATAGAATAAAGCATATAAAAGACATCTCATAAGCAAATCAACACAAGTACGATGAAGTCAAATTGGATCTCGTATATATATCATGTCAATTCTAAGGTACAAAATGATGTCGAGCGACATATGCAAACTCCCATCGGAGCAAGAATCATATAGGCTACAAAAAATGGGTGTGTCTACAAAGAATATCCGAGCTACAAAAAATAAAAAATAATAATCTAGCTCGCACCCTCTCCCTCATCGCCTAGTGGAGGAGGAGGAGCCTGATGCCCAAGATCCTTTTGAGGCACCCAAGCTCCCTCTAACCGTTCCATATACTGTGAATAGGGTATCACCTCCTACGCAATAGGAACTACAACACTATATGCTGCAACATAGTAAACTGCCCTACTACTCTGGTGAAGGACCTCCTATCACAAGGGATCTATCTCTTCTCTCATCTCTGCTCTCAGTGTTGCGATCTGGCGATCACACTCGACCCTCACCTCAGCAAGTTACTGGTCCCACTCTGCCAGCTGAGTCTGAGCCACTATCAGCTGTGACTGCAACTCTACAAGACATGCCCTCATTGACCGTCTAGCGTCTATCCCCTACTCTCTCACAGGCTCCTCACCTCCACCTCCACCTCCACCCTTCTCATCCCTCCATTGTCAGACCTATCTCAAAGCTGCTCGCTCCTCCTTAATCCCACCCAATCCCACACCCACTCCTCCTAGGGATCTTCCCTCGCCCCGCTGTTGTCCACCCTCAGCTGGCACCCTACTGCTGCTAGCACCAGGATCCCCACCTATCTGTCATGGAGCCTCAACTCTCTATGCCTGTCCCTGCCTATGGCCCTGTCCCTGTGCTGGTGCAAGGGCATCATCCTCAACATCATCAATACGAGGAGCCTGCTCACCCAGACCTATGAATCGAGGGAACAGATGCTGCTAAAAATGATCTCTATACTGGGGCAATACCCCCACATCTGCTACATCATCCAAATAATCCCACCTCATGTGGTGTAAACCTGTCAGCTCCTGCATCGCCAAAGCATATGATAACTGTGGAGACCATCCCTATCTCTCCTCATTTGCATATCAACCATAAGATGTATACCCATGCGAGATCCCCTGAGGCCGACCATACTGCCTCATTACTCGAGAAACAATGAATCACTCCACAATGGTCTGTGACCTCCCGATCAGTGGGTGTGTAACAAACAGGTCCCTGCGAACTAGCTACCAGTCATCCCATGGCTCCAGACCTCTATATGGTCTCTATACGATGGCTATCAGGTCATCGAGCTACCATCTCCAAAAATCTGTCTTGCCCAGATGGGACTGTGTAATATATCTAGCATACCTATAAATGATCGGCTCCCAAGCTCTCTGTTGTTAGCTACTATCGGCCAACAAACGGGAAGGTGCTCCCAAGCCTACACTTGCAAAATATATACCCTAGTGGCCATGCTCTGCCCATCTCTGTATACAATCTCATGCATCTCTTGATACATGTGGTCCAATAAACAAGAGCCCCAACCAAGTCTTTGAGGGGTCTCTCTCAACCTCTCTAACATCCGGCCCCATCCGCACTGGAAGTCCTGTTGCCCTCTGTCTGGCATAAGAAAGCAACCTATGAATCTTGCTAGGATGCATGCCAGAGGATACTCCTCACTGTACCTACTCATAAGAATATCCCAACTCATGGACTGCATCAAAATGTCAGGATCACTGAAGACATGCTTGACTGCCTGCAATCCTGGAAGGTGCCTTGAATCATAATCCACCTTATCCCCAGCAAAAGGGATACGGAGGATCCTGTATACATCCTCAAGAGTGATCATCAACTCCCCCACTAGCAGATGAAATGTGTTATGCTTCAAATGAAACCGCTCTACCAACATCGTGAGCATCTTGTGGTTCACACAGATATCGGGTACTATCAATAATTGAGTCAAGCTGCACAAGTCAATATGAGCTTGCTCAACCTTAGATAAATATCGCACTAATGTCATCGTGGGAGGATACATGCATCTAAATAACATATGAGGTAATCAAACCTGCAAAAAACCCAACAACGAAGCATCAGAAAACATTCCAAATGAGTCTACAAGAGAAGTAAAACATCACACAAATCTAACTAAGTCAAATGCAAAATCAAAATTTCAGGTTTATACCCTCAAAAATGCTTACTATCTCTCGAACAACAAAACATAGAAAAGCAACATCTTGTACGAGCCAGGAATAGCTCTAGTACGACAAACCAAGCTCAAACGACAAACTTTTGGACCCCGCATGACAAAATGGTCTTTTTACAGACCTGTCGTATGACACATGGGTGGCCCTAGAACGACAAAACTAATGGCCTTAAACGACGAAAGAAAATTTACCAATTTCTCGTACGAGACAGGATCCTGTCTCGCATGAAAAAACGTGATGCCCGACCCCAAACATGCGAAAAACTTGAACATTGAACAAAAAAATTCAAATTTGGAAACACAAACAGGCTTAAGATCGATCACTTATCGATGGCTCATAGTTTCAGGGTCGATTATGTCTTCTCTGGCACTTGAATCGATGCTGACGAGTAGGGACCACCATTTTCTTCGCAGAAGGCTTTATGAATTTTCAAACTTGGAGGGTTAAAATAAATTGAAAATGACACTTTTGTCCCATATATAGCCAAAAACCTAAGTTTTCAACTTGCTCCGATGGACACAAAAATTGTACCCTTAGCTAATTTGACCATTCCGATTCCATTTTAGGGATCGAAATCAAAATTCGAGATCATTTTGCTAGTCAATTTCAGAATTTGGACCACTTAGCGCTCTTTTCATCAAATGTTCTTTCTTTAACTTTGCGCTCAATTTCAACGTTGAATCTCACTTTAATTTCTACAAATCAACTTTGCGCTCAATTTCTCGCTAAAATTTTCAAAAATTCCTCTAATTTAATTTGTGCTCAAAACAACTTATCATCGCTCAAAATTGCCTATCATCGTGTACCCTCGCTATCTTTCGATTTCGCTCCCAAGGGGGCATACTCATGACCTTATGATCTCACATCTTCAAATGTCGAGAAAATTTTCAAATCTTCATCGAAAGTCGAGCAAAACATCTTTTTCAACTAAAGAAAATCAATCAAATAAGACCTCATCACTAGGGATATCTCAACTTCATCGCTTTATATCAAGTTGAGATTTCTCAACCATCTGAATCAAATCAATCCCTAGGGGCATATCAGTTTCATCACTTCAAATCAAGCTAATATTTGTCTTCATCTGAATTAATCTCTTAACGTTAATCAGTTTCATCGCTTTTCATCAAGCTGATTATTCATTTAAAATCAATCAAGGGTTTAAAGAGTTTCTTTAATCACACTAAATCTAAGCAGGTGTTTAGTATTTGTTGCTTTAGATCAAGCTGGATAGTTTATCTTCATCGTATCTTGATCAATCAAGTTCAAGATCAATTTTTATCATCACTCGAAGTGTCTAGATCAATCAAGTTCTAGATCAGTAAGATCCACTTCTTGATCAATCAAGTTCAAGTTCGGTATCTTTTGTTTTCTATCATTCCTAAGTTCAATCAAGTTCGGGATCGGTATCACTTTAATCAGACTTCATCCAGCTTTGTCACTTCGAATCAAGCTTAACATCCCGCTTTTAATATAGTTCGTGATCAATCAAGTTCAGAACTAGTATCTCCTAGACATCAAATTTTCTTTGAACTAATGCACTAGTCGCACATTAATTCAAAGAGGGGCAAATGTAATACCCTAAAAATGGTCATCTAAACAATGGGCCCCTAATCTCGACAACATCACCAAGGTCCTCACCAAAGGTAATTAAATCAATCTTGAGCACACAATTAATTCTAAAATAATCAAATGTCACATGGCAAAATTAATCAATCAATATTAAGTAAATATTTGTTTAATTAATTAAATCACTCCAACTAAATCATTTTAAACAATTATCTTATTTATTTTATTAAATATCTTTTGCATATTTAATTAAATAAATCAATTTTCCATTAAATCATCAAAAAAGAGGAATTTAATCAAATAAATCAATTGAGCACAAATCTTCAAAAATGGAAATAAATCAAAAAAGGAATTAATTGACCAAAAATTGAGAAAAGAAATCAATTGGAAACAATCTTGAAAAACAAATTAAAAATTGATAAATAATCTCAGAGAAAGCAATTAAAACAATTAAATATTAAAATTGAATGAAATAGAGAATAAATCAGTTTTTTTTTTATTTAATCTTATTTTTAGTTCAATTTCTTTTAAAACTAAGAAAAGCATCCAATCACATCAATTCACTTGGATTATGCTTCCTCTTGAAAAATCTTGACCGCTCATCATCATTTGATCTTAGTTGTTGGTTTCTTTCTGAATTTTCTATAAATTCAGGCTCTCATCTCTCATTCAAAGAGCCTAGAGGCTGGAGAATACATCATTATTATACTGTTTTTGCTCTAGGTTCATTGATATATTGCATATTAATTATTTCACATTGATTACATCATTTAGCTTAATATTGCAAAAATCTTGTTAGATTAATATTGCATCCATCTAGCATTCATCATGTTCATATAGATAAAATCTTTCGTCTTGATGTTGTCTAGTCACTGGTATTGCTTATAATCTGAGAGCAATCATATACTCACATCTTTTAGAAGGCAATGGGTCGATTTGTTATGGTTTATTATTCATTGATTATATCTGATTAATCATGCATGTAATGACTTGATTGAAGTGTTGTGTATTCCAGATACAGATCCAAGTCCACTTTTCACACACACAATAACTACAATGGATCTGGTCATAGAAAGGTTGAATGCAGAAAGAGGAACCCGCAATCACATGGAGGCCGACAAAATGGCCATACTCTGTAAAAAATTGAAAACAAAGCATGTCGAAGGCAGAGACCTACATGGAACCAAAGGAGATATGTCCCTGTAGGAGTAAGAGGTCCACCAGTTCCTATTGCTAGTCAAAGCAACATGACAAGGAGAAGATGGTCAAATAGATATGAAAAAAAGGATTCCCTAAACAAGAAGTTGGGATGGATGTTGTGTACTACTATAGCACTACTTCCGGTGGTAATGTAGAGACTAGAAAAGAAAGGGCCCATCAGCAGAAGAAGGTAAAATTTGCTCCCAAGCCTGAAAATAGGAAGAAGAATGAGTCCAAGCGGGTATGGAGGAAGAAAACTATGGACCGGCACTATGCACTCATTGTATAGGTGATATCTCCTAAGGCCTAAAGGAGATGCAGGATCTTAGGGGGATTAATATATATTGAAACAATCATTCACCTCCTCGGTGAACATGGCAACATGGAAGAACGTGTTGTTGCCAGTGTGAAAGAGGAAAATGCAAAGATAAGTGTGTGTAGATGTTGCCTTGACTACACACCTTCAGATCAGTGATGGATCACCACAGCATATGTCAAGAAGTAATGGTTAACAATTGGTATCATGTGTTAACTGGTATGTGCAGGATGTCACCAGTATAATTACTAACAGGAACTTGCAGGTTATAGATGACAATGAATTTGAAAGTTCATTGCATAACCCTAGTAGCATGGAATGTTGAGTTTATGTCTCAGGTGGTATTGGACACGCCCTGAATGACATATGTTTTCCCCGTGGTTGATCAAATAGGCTTGCATGCTTTTGGGCTAACCGGTTTTTTATTCTTGGCATGATGATAACATTGTCTGACATTGTGTAAGTCCAGGATCATGTCATAAGTTGTGATGGATACAATGGAGCTAAAGGATCTTTAGGTGAGCACTAATGCACAGCTCAACCGATATATGGTGAAGAATAGAGTTCCAGTATTGGACCTAACTAGTAATATGAACTTGAGATGTATGACTCAGGGGGAGTTCAAGTGTTCGGGATGCAAAGCAAACATGCCTGAACTTGCAAGGATACTAACTGCCCAAACTGTAGGAGATAGAAATTGTAGAAGTGTTGCAGGTTGACCGGCAGGTGAGTAGTATACACCGACACATCAACAATTGGTATCAGTCTTTCTACAAATTGAGTTCCAATAGCATTAGACTTGCATACTCAACCGGTGTCTGTTGATGGTTATGTTCCCCACCTCAAAGTGTTGTGGTTTGAGAATATGTAACAACGAGTGACAAGATAACAAGTGGCATCAAAGGAAGTGTTACATCCAATGAAGACAAAGGAGGAAGAAAAATTTATGTCAGTAACCGGTACATACAAAGAGAAATAATATCCTGACAGTGCCTTTTGTCATTGTGTCAAAGGAGGAGAATATTTATGTAGTATGCCAGATACTACAAGTGTTGAGATCAATGCCAAAGGGGGAGATTGTTGGCATTGTGTTGTCATTGATGTCAACCAGTATGGGATGCCCACCGGTAGAAGAGATGTATGTGCAACAAAGTGTTGAAGAAGTATAGGATGTGATATCTTGGATATCACCTTATGTTGCAGAACACTGGTAAAGGTAAGAAACAAGTTAGTGCATAACTTGTGTGATGAGACAGAAAACTGGTTGAGTGGTTAGTTGTGATGAAGAGGCAGAATGTTATCTGAATCACATCAACACTGGAAGAGAAGGATGAACTGGTATGTTGTAAGGATGCAAAAGACAAGGTGTTACTTCATCAAGTAAGTGGAGCTTATCTCCTATTATGCATCGAGTGCATCATAGGTTTCAGAGATAAGAGTGAAGAGGTAAAGGCAAGCACTTGAAGGATCACACTGAATCTACCGGTGAATTGAAGGAATGCCCTAAGTGAATGAGATCAGGGTTATGCACCAAACCAGAAGAGAAGGCATGATTGAGATGCCAGTAAAGAGGAAGTGTGAAGTGTTTGTCATCTTGACAAACTGGTTGTGATATGGTCAAAGCTAATCAAGGAAAAGGCAAAGCTGAGTAGATGCAAACAAAGGAATCTGAATTGACTAAAAGAAGATGGAGCCTTGAGAAGAATGATGACATGGAATCATCAAGAGTGGTAACTGGTATGTAAGTCTACCAGTTTATAAGCAAGGTGCAATTGTAGAAGACCTCCCTGATGTGGGAATGAGCCTACTTAGGACTTACTAGTATGGAGACCAATTTGAGAGTTCCATCGACAATTCAAGATGAGATCAGATATGATAAGGTAACTGGTAAAATGGTTGAGACTAGAAGGGTTAGCAAACCGGCAGAAGTAAGGAACCGGTAAAGTGGTTGGTTGATGATTCTACATGGACCAACTTGAAGTACCAAGCTGGCAGATAGTCGATATGTATGCCACATGCAGTCAACATGGCAAACCCATGTTTGGATAAAGATAGACTGTACATCGATAGGGTTGTTGCAGGGTTGGTCAGCTTTAATGAAAAGTCACCTAAATCATAGGACATGTTGTAGAGCTATTGCAGGGGTTTGAGGCTCAAGGTCTGGAAGAAAAATATGAGTCAGCTAAGTGAAATTGAGAAGATTGATACGATGAAGGAAACAACACGACAGATCTTTTGTGACTCACCGAGGGATTAGCTATGAGGGTAAAAAGCAAGTCACCAGAAATGAGAGGCATGATCAAGGAGATGTCACTATGGTAGAATTATGCATTCAGATGTCAAAAAGATCAGATCGTGCAAGATCTGATTGGATTTGGTTTGCCTCGAGGATTGTGAGGAAACCCTAACCGCCTAGTTTTTGAATTGGTTTTTGGAGGGAAAACTAGTCGATAAGTATATGACAAAGGAAGAAGAATGGTGTTGCTGAATAGAGGAATATTGTGTGATTGCAAAGTTGAAGACTTCTGCAAGTGAGAACAAATCAGCCAAGTGCTCAACGAACATCTATGAAAAGGGTGGAAGTGAGAGAGAACTAGGTTGAAGCTTTCAACCGGTTGAAGGGAAGAACTGGTAGTGTTCATACTAGCAAAGCAGAAATGAAGGAGGTTGAAGAGAGGTAAATTGATAGTGCTTATCAACAGAGAAGCAGCAGTTGAAGAGAAACAGAAGAGTGAGTTGGTGTAGCACAGAAAGTATCTCACCTACTGAGTAAGGCATTTGAAAAGGTTGCAAGATTTGCTTGTAACAAGATAACTACTTATGTATTTGATGTTTATATTGTGAACACTGATTGTAGCTTGATGCAGGGGTTGTATCTCCTTGGGTTGGTGCCCTAAAGTCAAGGGTTGGTGCTCTTTTGGTTTGTAGCCCATAAATTAGGTAGGGGTTGGTGCCCTCAACTTTGTAACTATGTTTTACTGTGAGGTTGGATTGGAGCAATTGACTCCAGCAACGTTGCTCATCGAGATTTTTCCCATCTTGGGTTTTCCTCGTATGTGTTGGTGTTATGTGATGTCTTTTTGTGTGTGTATGTATTTGAGTTAGCCTCTTCACTAACCGGTAAGTCTGCATTGTCTTTGATTCACAAACCGGTATTTCTCACAAAGGAGAGTTGAAAGGAAAAGTTTTGAGAACCACTGATTCACCCCCTCCCCCTCTCAGTGGTGCATTGTGTCTAACACTTCCTATTTTCTCATTAAGAGTAGCCCATTACATAGAGTGACTGATTGGGGGAAACATATATCTCCCTAATTATGAACAAAGAAGGTGGCCACCATTTCAAATATCTATCCCTAACCTTAGTTGAAAAAAGGCACACAATTTTTTTAAAGGAATTTCACGAACATAAATAGTTTATCTTTATTTATGTTATAATGTTAAATGTATATCTTGGCTCTCTAGTATGTATTGTCATGTTTCCACATGAGGTAGATGTAGGAAAATATAATTGCTTGAATATTTAATGCAAAATCCCTCAATTATCAAACCAAATTTAGGGTTGAGTGAGTTTCATCACTTCCCTTTTGGTTTTGTTGCATAGTTATGATGTTTATTGTGTTTTAATGGAGGCACATCTCATCATACCATTTTGTTGGGTGACCATTTTTTTTTGTTTGGCTTTGGTTTTGACTAGGGGGGGAGCACCAGTAGCCGTCATACCTAACTTCGTGCATCCACAAATCCTAAACCGTATATCGGATTTTGACAAAAAAAAAATTAGTTGTCTTTGTATGCAACTTAACTACTTATATCTATTGTTCTGGCTTATGGGTAGTAACAATGCACTTTGTGGGATCATTTATGCGCACAAAGGTCAAAAAGTACACATTTCAAAGTGTTGTCTGATACCTAATTAAACATGTTCCAATAACCGTCCACTCAAAATCGCCAGTACTTGTGGACAAATGGACAAATTAAGAACAAAATTTGATAAAAAGTGATTAGCTATTGGTACATGTGAAATTTATTAATGGGATTTTCAAAAATTAGAACTATGACGGCTATTGGGGGGGTCACTATGACAATAAGTGTGCGGTTATTGGAACTATGATGGCTACTATTGCTCTTCCCCTAAGTATCACTCACAAACCCAAAATTAACATTTTGACAAAAAAATTTGCATGTATTAATTAATCCATTTGAGTGGATTTTTATGTCAACTTCATTAGGAAATGGTACCTCTAATAGCATATTAATAGACCCTCCTAGGTTCTATTATTGATGTTATGTTTTACGTTTATTTTGAAGTGTAGGTACATAATATCATGTGAGCATATTTTTATAACTTTCCTCTCCATGTATTAGTGTCTAATGGAAAAAAATTCTCAATTTCTATTTAGTTTTGGAGTTTTGGACAAGATAGTTTAATACAATTATATATAGATAAACAACTTTTTTTATATAAATTTGATTTTTTTTCATTTACATATATTTTTTACTTATATCATTCATATTTACTATTCTTATGTATCTATCATGTCTTATATTTATCCATATATTTATACTCATACATTCATTATCTATCTCAATAACACTTTTATAGCCTAGATTAATCCTTCAAAGTGTGAGAGCTATCCCACAACACATGAAATTGACCCTTGAAATTTAAATTTTAAAATATCAATATTGTTGACTCTAGCATACTTTATACCCATTGTTTGCATATCCCAACCATTAAAGAGGAGAACAATCTTGATATACCTTAAATACACATCCCATCATTTTACCTAGTGTAGTGTCGTAAATTGTACACCCTTGTTAGGGTGGTACAATTTCACACTTAGGTTGGCACCCGCCTTATTGTGTCTTGCATCTTGCATTTCTAATTTCCCTTTAAGAATTTAATTAATTAATTTAATTAAATCTAAAGTCATGTTTCATCACTTCATGCATCATAAAATTGGGCCATTTACCCTAAGTGTGCCCCTTTTTATTTTATTCCTCCAATAAATCATTTAATCATAAACCCTAATTATGTCTTATTTCAACCCTTAAGGCCCGGTTTCGCATATTAAAACACCTCAAAATCAGCTATAGCTTTGGGATTCACTCTAATATCATCATATCTAATGGCCCTGAAATTTTGGTGAAAGGTTGGTCGGACCGTGGCGGGAGTGCACATGGTCCTCGGCTTTTTTTCCAAAAATTTTGGGAGCATAATTCTATGATATTATAATGCTTAACCCCAAAATATTGGCGGGAAATTTAATTCCTAGGTCATCCTAAAGACATAATTATGTCAAAATTAAGATCTAGGGTTTCATGCATAAGAGCTCTCTTTCTTCATTTGAAGGCAACTAAGATTGATCTATCTAAGAATCTAAGAGCAATTTTTTGGAGCACAAGGAGACTTCTATGTAGTGAAAGAGAAGCCTATGTGGAGTCTTCAACAACATTCAATAAAATTTCATCAAGCATTCATCATCAATTAGGAGCATTGAAGACATTCGAGAGTACTAGGAGATCTAGTGGCAATATCTCTCCCTTGGGGATTGGTATGATTTCATGTTATTTTCATGTCTTTGTATGAGCTTCTTTACATAAACTTGCATATTTACATTCATTCTTTAGATCACTTTGTATCATTGATTTAGAGCATTTACTTTGTCAATTACAATCATTTAGGGTTTCCTCTTTAGCGTTGCTCTATATTTTCTCCATTCATCCTAGGGTCTTGCACGCACACACTATTTTACTATATAAATTGGCTATTTGTGGAGGTGGAAATCACCAACACAGGGGTTTGACTAAGGAAAAACCCTATATAGCCACCCAAACCCTTCCTTTTCAATTGCAAGTGGAGAAACAGATATCCGGAGGCGGTTTTGGATCAGGAAAAGGCACAGGAACAGTCCAAAATCTTCGTATTTGCCCTAATCTACCTAGGATAGGGGTATGGCACCCTGTTCCTACCTAGGACAGTGGCGTGGATCCATGTTCCCTCCACTTTGTAGTGAAATTTGATAGGTTGCAACTTCATGTCATCAGATTTGTAGTTTTTCAATTGCAACTCTCTGTTAGATTCTCAGGGACAGTGGCATGGCACCCTAGTTCTGGTCAATTTGGCTCAGTTTTCAGCATCATGTACACATCCAAAATCCTCCCCCTTCCATTCTTTCAATATCTCATGTTCATATCTGTAAGTTATCCAATTCTGAGTTCATTTATGCTTCATTCTTTATCTCCTAATCTAGTTGATCATTCAAACCCTAGTTTTTCTCATCATTTGCAACAAGAGGAATAGAAACCCTTAGAGGTAATCCTTAGCTCTCTCTTTCTCACAATAAGTATCCAAAGTGATCTATCTCCCTAGGCTCTTTCGTATTCCCAATGTGTTGGCAAAAGTGGGATTAGGTCCTAGTCACCCGATCTCGCTTTTCCCGCCACCACACCTAGGACAATTTGGGGATTCATTTTCATTTCTAATCTTTTCTCTCTTTTTGGTCCTTTTTATCATTATTTATTAGAATAAATATCTTTTATTTCCCCCTATTAGTAGGTTTTTTTATTTTTTCTCTTCCAATAATTTATGGTTTTATGTTTTAGGGTAAGTTCATCTTAGTATTGGGACTATATTCCTTTTGTTTTAGGTTTTCTTTTCTTTTATCTAGTTATGGTTTTTATAGTGTTACTAGGATCACCATGTGTTTTCGAATGTGGTATTGTCTTTCAGTATAGGGTGCTAGTGGGTTAGGGTAGGATATTATTATTTTTTGGTTTTAGGTCATTTAATTTTGAACTCATGACCTCTAAGTTCACCTTCTCTTTTTTTTATACCCTTACAAAATACTTCTGGATTCTATTTTGGACCTCAAATCCCAATGGGAAGTATATACATGATCTCTAAGTTCTTATTTTGTTTCACCTTTCATTCCTAACATGGTCTTTCCTTTTGGTCTCCTCACATACTTCAACATCCTTCAAGGACTTGGAACCTTAACCTTCCCCCTTAAATAACTTCTTGAATTGATTTCCTTTCAAACCTCAAGTCCTAAAAGAAACCTAAAACTTTATGTTCTAAATCCTTGTTTCCTTCTAATATTCACTCCTCAACATGTGTTGAGTCTTATCATTTCAAACTTTGGATCCTATTTGGAACTTGCAAGAACCTCCTCTTCGCTCCTAACCTTCATAGTACTAAGTGCAATACAAACTCAATTTAGGACTTGTAACCATTTCTTTGTAGGTTCCAAGTGTTTGTTCATCCCAATATCTAGTACCTATCAGTCCTTTGTAGGTTCCAAGTGATCGTTCGATCCTAAAACCTAAGCCCAACCTATATAAATTCAAGGTTCTAATTTTTATTTTCAACTCGACTATTGGGTCGACCAAGGTCCTAAAATTAATAGTCTATTTGATGAAATGATCTACTTCCTCATACAATTGGAACTTTCCCAAGTGATTTTTTAGCTTAATTTTATTACCTTTAAATACCTATTGTAGACACCCAAAATTGGCCATAACCAACCATACCTAACTTTAGCCTATCCTAAAATACTAAAATTAGATAAATATTTATTATTTATTTAATTAATCCTACATTTATCCCTATCCTATCCTAATACCATTAATTAAATAAATATTTATTATTTATTTAATTATTTTACTCTTGTCTTGTCCCATTAATTACATGAACATTTATTATTTATTAATTTAATTTCATATTTCACCGTTATCATTTTACCCTTTTTTCATTCACTCTCATCACGTCAACTTGTAGATAGGGATCATAATCCAAATTTGTAGTCATATAAAAGTGCCCCACCTTGTCCATTCACATGTCTAACTAAGTCTTGTCTGGATTCATTGAACCTAGACACTTCCCAAAAGAAAACTAACTTTTTTCGTCCCATACATTCACTCCATACCTAAACCTCTTAATCCTATCCATTCCCATAAGGATATTTCTCTAACCTTATCTCAAACTCTAGACCCTATCCCTCATGTGACACTTGTCACATGCCTACAACTTTGAGCCTAACTCTAATCATCATTTAATCCTATCCATTCATCATCAATCTATCCTAGCCGTTAATTTTGTCTCTCAATAATTCTATAGAATAGAGGCCTCTCACCCCATTTTCACATCATTCATCATAATATTATGTTGTCCAACTTTTTATCCAAATTTTATTTCATATCCTTGTGCTACGTAAATTTCTATCTTAGAATCCCCCATTATCCATATCATGGTGCTATTGGATTCATAAGCAACCACATTTCCACATCAAAGGAGAATATCAAGTGGAGCTAGGGTACACTCTAATTTAGCTCAACCCAAGGAGAAAGGAGGGTTTTAGGTGAAGGTTTTGTGTTTGTATTTCTTTTATCTTCTATGTTATTTACCTTCAATCTTTTCTTGTCAATATATTCGATTAATAACAAAATTGAAAAGGTTGAAAAACTTTCCTCTCACAATTTAGTATGAGTTTAAACGAGTTCTTAAGGCTTCTAAAATTTCTTTTGTAATCCAAGATATAGTTCAGACACATTTAGGACACATTGATCTTAAAGATTTCCATGAAAGGACATATGAAGATTCTCCAACCCTTAGGTCAAGACTGAAAGAAAAAATCTAGGTCTAACTCATGTAACTACTTTCCTTAGTATAGAGTCCAAATTTAATTTTACATGCCCATAATTATGATCCTAATATAAGGACATCAAGAAACTCAAGCAAGAATATCATTTTTGATATCTCCCTTGCATTTTATGTCCATGCCTTTTGTCTTCCATTCAAGAAAAGTATAACATACATTATAGAGGATAGTACCCTAAAAGCATTTTGATAAGAATGAGGATGGTCATGTTAGACTTTTGTACAAGGCTTGGTCAATGAAGGAGAGGAAATAAGTAACCAAGATTCATAAGAATCTTACAAGGTTTAATAATGCCAAACTTTAATAACTTGAATTTACTCTTATATCATTATCGAGGTAGAATCTATTTGAGAAAGCCACCATGTTGGTTGTTATTGGAAAAGCAATATGGTAGATGATTTTTTTTATTTATCCTAAAAGAGTGGGTAAGTATCCATAGTGTCATTTTATCCATGAGGCATAGCTATCAATATGATAGAACTTATTGCGGGTTGGAGAGTAATGTTATCTACAAAATCGATTCATATTACATTTGATGGGAAGTTATTATTTATTTCATATCATAAGAGTAACAAGCATTATCTTTTGCAATCATTTTTTATCCTCGTGCACCATGTAAAGTAGAGTCTTTTATAGCTCAAATATGGGGAAGGAAGTTGGTTTTATCCTTTTTGAACCATTTTCTTCTTGGCATGATAAGAAAGCCCTCTTTTTTACTATTGTAGTGTCGTAAATTCTAAACTTGTATAGTTTAAACTACTTTTTATGTCCTTGTCTTAGTGTGTTTTCCCTAGCTATTATCCAAGCCTATTTATGGCCTTTGCACTACAAAAATAATGTCATATGTTTGCATGGTGCTTTGAACCTCTATCTCAAGCTAAGTGCACTTCATCCTAAGCTTCTTCACCCTATTTTGGGTGGACAAGGGAATTTTGAGCACTCTTATCCTAGACAAGGTTTCTTGGGGCATCCTCGTCCCCCAAAATTGGGCCCAAATTTGAACATATGGGTGCCTACTTCTTGCTAGTTGTTTCTCGATTGTGATGCATCAATTTGACCATTAGACATCATCCTTACTTACAAAATACCTTGAGAACCCTATGTAAGAGAATTATTTCATCCATTTTCATCATCCACCTACATCCACTATCCATCCATCACAAGCATTCATATTCCATCCACATCATCTTCAAGAATCAAGACCATATTTCATCACACCATAATCTTCCTGTTGGTTCATGTCTAGGCATTATGGAGCAGAAAATTACAACAATTTTCATCGAAGAAATTATTTTTAAATGATTTATTTATGTCTTGTCAAGTTTTCATGTTATTGCATCAACACTTGTGATCACATTCAAAGAGCATTGCATCATCAACCTTCGTGAACTTTAGCAAGCTTGAGGTATAACATTCAAAATTTAACTTTAGCACTTTAAATTCAGGTGTCAATTCCAAACCTAAGGTTTGACCTAGGTAAACCCCTATCCACAATACCATTCTCCACTTTTAAATGTATAGAAGGCAGGATCTGAAGGCACAATTACAGAATCAGGAAGAGTGGACAAAGACATTCAGATTTAGCTTTTGTAGAGGCAAAAAGTGGAGGACAAGGTTGCCCCAATCACTTATGTCCAACATTTTTTTGGTGAAACTTCAAGAGAATGCTTAGAACTATATCTTGATTTTGGAAGATACCTATTACTCGTATCTAACACCTTGAGGACAAGGTCATCCCAAGAACCCTTGTATTGTACTTATAGGCCCAAATTTCATTCACAAATTCTTCTCAACATCCTAATTCTAGATCTCTACTTATGTCTACATATCAAATATGAAATTATTTGTGCATGCTAATTCTTGTCAATTTCACTCATTTAGCCATAGATCTTGCATTCAATTCACATCCTTCCATAGCTCTTTTTCAACTCAAACAAAGAGGCAGCTTATTAAAGTCAATCATCATTCAAACATATAGGATTGAATATATTTACTTCATCCCTCTTTAATATAATGAAATTTGGAAGTAGGCTCATTCTTTGTATACATAGCTAAACTAGTGAATACCTATTTCGACACATTACATTTTGGTGAATCTGACGCTTATAGCATTTTGCATGTTTCTGATTGGGTGTTTTCAAATTTAATTTTTCATAATGAAATTCACAAAATTTGATTGGTTTTGTATTTCACATGTGATTATGTTACTCATTAAATTTACTTTTAACAAAATCATGTGTTGGATAATAGCTTCTTTCACTTCATGTTGATTTCTTTCATTCATACAATTTAATGTATTGCATTATGAGGGTTTCAAATATTGTCCCTACATTCAAGTCATTTCTCAAACCTTTCATACATATTTCATGTTGCTATATGTTGATATTTTTAAAGAAGTTAATGAAATATTTAGATTTCATAAAAGATTTTGTAAATGTTTCAAATGGAACCCTTGCTAAGCTTAGAGATGATATGGAAATCAATCATACATGTACCTCTACTAGAGTATCATTTATTCATGAGGAAAGAATCAATACTCATATCAATGATCTCTCCAATTAATATTCAACATTGATGAGTAATATTGAATCATTCTCTTCTCACAGAGGTACTTTGATGCAAGAGGGGCAAGGTAAACATGTTGATCTTAGCACATTTATCACTCTAGATCCTCCTTATTCTCCAAGAGCTTCTCTTAATCACCAACACATTTTAAGACTAGATTGAAGAAGTTGAGGAAATACAACTTCAGAGATCCCAAGAACACCTGCATGCAAATACCTGTCACAAGAGAAGAATGGAGGCACATAAAGCAAAAAAGCATAAATGCTCTAAAGAAGAAGACTATCATTCAGAAAGGGAATCGATTAATGAACAAGTACAATACAATCCTTATAAAAGGATAATAGAAACCCTAAAGATATGCAACCCTAAAGAAACCCTAAAGGGATAATGTGTATTTAATAATTATAATAATTATTAAATACCTAAGTTTAGCTTAAGCATAGAGTTTAATAGACTAATAATTAAATAAATAATTATTAGCTAATACAAGATAACTCTAACAAAGATCTGATGTTATTCATTTTATTCATGACCTATCTCCTAACATAAAATTGAGTAAAGATGAATCTTTAGATGATGACAATACTTCTTCCCAACCTAACAAAGTGAACATAAATAGTGGTGATAGAAATGAGAATCTTCCTACAAAGGATCTTCTTTCTTCATCTATTCATCTCTTTGGCCCTTTAACATGTCCTTACACAAAAAAATTCAAATAAGTCCATAACAAAAATCCTCCCCCTCATTTATCAATTGTTTTACCCAATCCTTCTAACAATAGAGTTATTTCCATAGCAGAAGAAGTCTTTTGGCAACTTCTAAATAATGGTAAACGTTCCTTTCCTAGTATCAAAAATAGGAAACTCCCTCAACAAAGAGATTGCACTAAATATTGTCATTTCTATCATATAAATGGTCATACTATTGGCGATTGTGTATAATTTAAACAAATATGCTATATAACTTGATATCACATTTATAACAAATCAAATACAATTCTTTATTTCAAAACATAAAGTAGCAAATTAGCACTCACTTCACCTATTATGTTTCTCCTCACTATGTGACTTTAGTAGCTTTCCTTTTGGGCGCTCTTGGTTAGTCATGGTGGTACAATTTCATGTGATATCATACATGGTTAGCAACATAATAGTCTTTCTTATTCTTGTCTCTATGCTTGGGGGCAAGAATAATGTTTCAATCTTCTCACTTTTCAAGGATTTCCTTTTCCTTTGTTGACTTGCATATTTCATAACTTGATGTCCTTTCTTGCATATAATTATTCTCCACATGAGTACATGTGTGTCCCTTGTGTAGGACCTATTCCTTTCTTGAAATGGTACATATTTTATGAACAATCTCTTCTTATTGGAAGTGTGCAATCCGTCACTAAGAATCCACTTTTTCTTAGCAATAGGGAAAGTGTGTATTCTTAGTTTCCTTTCCGTTTCAAAGATTTCATTTTTATTAAACATCTCTATTTTTTGAGGTATCTTTAGGTGAAAATTTCTTCCTCCTTTCGCTATGCATCCCTAAAAGGATCACTTTACACTTGTTGCAAGATATTTCTTTTAAAACTATCTATTCCTTGCTTCAAAAGAGTTATACCTCTTCTGCTTGGAATGATGTACACTGTTTCTTAAAGGATATCTCATTGGTGATGAAGGTGTTTACCCTTGTCTCTTCTTTCTACCTTAATACATCAACATAGGGATATGTTGAAATCTTAAGGTGGGGCATATATGTGGCCTCCTTGTTGCTTATTTTTGTAGGATTTCCTCGTGAACAACATTCTTTATTTAGTTATCCTTTTTGCAGGATTTCTTCATGAATAGAGATCTTTGTGTGGATTATCGTTTTTCAATTAGCAAATTCTTGTTCAATTTTTACAAATTTCCTTACATACAATTCTTTATTTGGTTATCCTAGTTTTAGTGTCTCAGTAACACCTTCTTTGTAGTTGTTCGCCTTGTGATAAGAAATCTTTGCTTAACAATTTTTTTCCTTTCAATTTGTACCAATCAATTGCCTTGCAATAAGAAAAATTTGTTTCATGCCCCTTTTGCAAGATGAGTAGAACTATCATAACACAACTTGATAAACTATTTTGACTCTTGCTTTCTCTTTTCACAAATCACACAACATAACACAAATTATTGTCCTGTGAGAATCTATGCTCCTATGGATAACCTAGAATATCAAAACTTGCTAGCCAATGGAATCCATGTTTCCTCTCCCTCTTTCCCATGGATCACCTAGCATAACACAGCTTGCTAGCCTATGGAATAGCCTATGGAATCTAGGTTTCCTTTCTTCTTCCCCATGAACCCATAGAATAGCCTACCTTGCTAGTCATTGGATCATGGTTCTTCATTTGATGTATTCTCTTGCTCTTTCCATGTGACCACTTGTGCCCTTGCAATAGAATTCTGAGAATCATATTAGTGGTCGAGACATTTTAATTATTAAGGTCTCTTGAACTAGTTGGCTTGGAGCCTTTGGTTTTTTAGTATTGTTCCTGTTTATGTGTCTTTTGTCTTTGTTCATCCTTTCTCCTTTTTTTTGTCTATTATATTATCTTGTATGTCCTTGTATGTGATTGTGTGAAATAAGATCCTCAGCTTGGGGGCTTGTTCCCTCTGATGTCTTATCTCTTTATAATCTTGCTCTTAGTTACTCATGTCTCTATTTCTCTTTCTTCTCCTTTATTGTGAGTGTGCATGTATGTTCATACTCTCGGTAAAGTGGGGGATAAATGTAGCATTTTAAATTGTAACCTTGTACAATTTACACCACTTTTGGTTCCCTTGCCTTCGTGTGTTTTCTCTTAGCTCTTAACAAGCCTATTTTTGGCCTTTACACTACAAAAATGATGTCATATGTTTGCATGGTGATCTAAAAATCTATCTTGAGTTGAGGCACTTCATCCTCGGCTTTTTCACCCCATTTTGGATGGACAAGAGAATTTGAGGCACCCTTGTCCTAGACAAGGTAACTTGAGGTGTCATTCTCTCCCAAAACTAGGCCCAAATTTGAACATGTCAGTGCCCACTTACCACGAGTTGGCTCCCAATCATGATGCCTTGATTTGACCATTGTAGGTTGGCCTATTCTATGAAATACCTTTAGAACCTTATATAAGAGAATTATTTCATTTATTATCATCATCCACCTACACCCACTATCCATCCATCAAAAGAATATGTATACTATTCACATCATATTCAAGCATCAAGGTGACATTTCATCCCACCATATTCTTCCAACATTCTTCAAATCTAGGCATTATGGAGTAGAAAATTACAATAATCTCCATGCAAGCATGTGTTTATAATTGATTCATTTATGCTTTGTCAAGTCATATCATGTTATTACATTGACACTTGTGATCACATTCAAAGATCATTGCATCATCAACCTTCATCAACTTTAGCAAGCTTGAGGTATAATATTCAACATTTTACTTCAACACTTTCAATTCAATTCAAGGGTTAATTCCAACCAGGGTTTGACCTAGGAAAACCCATATCCACAACACCATTCTCCTTTTTTGTATGTGCAGGTGGCAGGATTTGAAGACACAATTGTAGAATTGGGAAGAGTAGACAAAGATAATCAGATCCATATTTTGTAGAGGCAAAAAGTGGAAGGAAAGGTCACCCCAATTACCTATGTTCAACAATTTTCTAAGGAAACTTAAGGAGAATGCTCAAGACTGTATATTGATTCCAAAAAGATACCTATTACCCGCATCTGACACCCCAAGGACATTGTCTCCACAAGAACCCTTGCCTCACACTTTGAGGACCAAATTTCAAAAACAAGTTATTCTCAGCTTCCTGATTCCAAATCTCTACATATGTCTACATATCAAATTTGAAAGTCTTTGTTCATGTTGATTGTTTCTATAGCTCATTTTTAACTCAAACAAAGAGGTGGCATATTGAATTCAATCAGCATTCAAACATCTAGGATTGAATCTATTGACTTCATCCCTCTTTAATGTGATCAAAAATTGGAAGTAGGCTCATTCCTTATTTACATAGCTAAACTAGTGAATACCTATTTCCACACATTGTGATTGCAAACGAACAAGCTTCTAGAAGTTTTAGTTTTTGAAAAGTTATGATTCAATCTATAGTGATTGAGTCATCATATTGGCCTTATTTTTAATTGTTTTGTTTATCTGATCCATACATTGAAGAGAGAAATAACTTTTGAGTGGGCCGAGTATATTGGCTGAGTAGTCATTTTGTGTGAAGAATCAATTCTATGACCCATTTCTTCCTTTGGTTTAATCAATAGATAATCTATCATTATCTTTTGATTACGGTACTAGAGAAAGTTATGATGTTAGTATTATTTTCTAGTAAATTTTAGTGCATATGTAGAGGCTTTTAGAGATGGTATTATTTTCTTTTATCTAGTGAAAAATATTCCTTAAAGGGTTACATTATTTTGATGGAGGACGGAAAAGGCTTTCCTCTATTATTTTAGGAGTTGAGTGAGGCATTGGTATGTATGAAAATCATTTCTTGGTTTGGACATACGATAGAAGAGCTTTTGGTCTAATATTGGTGCTTGAGAGAATATGTAAGAATCTTTGTTGAGAGACAGTGTTTTCTTCTTCTTTCAGCATATGCAATAGAGAGTGGTAGATTTTGGATGGAATTGAGAGTTTTTTGTGTCTAATTTGAGATGAGTTAAGAGTTGAATGTTATATAGAATTTCGGTGGTTTTGGTAAAGAGGAGAGAAATACTCTTTGTCATATGAACTAGTAGAATAATTTTCTTTTTGTATACTCGAGAGTCTGAGATTATTAATATCTTTTACTCAAGGAGGAATGTCAGTATCTCAAGAGAGAGAATACAATATATGAAAGTAAGTAGCTTTTGAGTCTATGTGGTTGCGGTTGGTAGTGCATGGGATTTGGAAGCATATCTATTTGCTTCTTTAGTCAAAACAAACCTTCATCGTATAATGGGAGGATAGCTAGAAGGTTTGAGAAAGAAGTTTGTGAAAGCTATTGTTCTTTTGGAAAAATTATTCATGTTGTTTGATAAGGAAGAGAAGAATGATGAGAAGAGGTATTGTCATTTATAAATATGTCCATATCCTTGCATTAAAATGTATTAGGCATATACATTATTTTCCATTTACCTTTATATTTCATTTATTGAAAATGAGAAAGCAAATTTAAATATACTTAGAAAATATAGTTATTTGTATATTTATATACTTAGGTATGTGGGTAAGTGCACAAAGTTGTGTCCACTTAGTGTGGAAGTTTTACGCTTAGAAAAAACTGTCAAATCTCACAAAGCACATGAGAAATGAAATGGGATCCCATTTCACGTCGAGATCATGAGCCAAAATTTGAAACGGGACCTTGTTTAGCTTCAGGATCCCGAGCCTAGATCTAAGAAACGGGATCCTGTTTCCTTTTTTTTTTTTTAATTTATCTTATAAAAAATACAAGTTGTATATACATGAAATATAAAATTTATATATAAGTCACATTTCTCTTTGTCTTTTTTTTCCTTTCTATCTCACTTTGTCCCCTCTCTCCCAAAATCTAAAACTATGTCTCTACCTCTCTCTCACATCCTTAACCCTTTACTCTTTATCTTTGCTATCTCTATACACCTCCCCTTACCCCCTACCTACCTATATTTCTCTAAATATACATCTCTAACTCTCTCTTAACGCACCATCTCTCTCTCCCAACCAACTTATCTTTCTCTACATATGTCATAATTGGTCCTACTAAGGGGTCTTATGTCATAATCGGTCCTAGTAAGAGGTATAATGTCTTAATAGATCCTCTTAAGGGGTCTTATGACATAATAGGTCGTATTATGTCACAATGGGACCTATTATGTCACAATGGGACCTATTATGACATAATAGGTCGCATTATGTCACAATGGGACCTATTATGTCACAATGGGACCTATTATAACATAATAGGTCGCATTATGACATTATAGGTCCTATTATGTCACAATAGGTCCTATTATGACATAATACCCTTAAACGAGTCCTAGTAAGGGGTATAAAGTCATAATAGGTCTTCTTAAGGGGTTTTATGACATAATATGACCTATGATGTCATAATAGGACCTATGATGACATAATAGGACCTATTACATCATCATAGGTCTTATTATGTCATTATTAGTCCTATTATGTCATAATGCCCTTTAACAGGTCCTACTAAGGGGTGCAATGTCATAATAGGTCCTCTTAAGGGGTCTTATGACATTATAGGACCTATTATGTCATAATAGGTCCTATTATGTCATAATGGATCTTATTATGTCATAATAGATCCTACTAAGGGGTCTTATGTCATAATAGGTACTCTTAAGGGGTCTTATGACATAATAGGACACTATTATGACATAATAGGTCGTACTATGTCACAATAGGACCTATTGTGACATAATAGGTCGTACTATGTCACAATAGGACCTATTGTGACATAATAGGTCCTATTGTGACATAATAGGTCCTATTATGTCATAATAGGTCCTATTGTGTCACAATAGGACCTATTATGTCACAATAGGACCTATTATGTCACAATAGGTCCTATTATGTCACAATGTGATCTATTATGACATAATAGGTTGTATTATGACATTATAGGTTGTATTATGACATTATAGGTCCTATTATGTCACAATGTGACCTATTATGACATAATAGGTCGTATTATGACATTATAGGTCACCTATTATGTCACAATAGGTCCTGTTATGACATAATACCCCTTAACTATCTCTAATAATACCATCTCCCTCTTTCAACCAACTTATATTTCTCTACATATGTCATAATAGGTCCTACTGAGGGGTCTTATGTCATAATAGGTCCTAGTAAGAGGTATAATGTCATAATAGGTCCTCTTAAGGGATCTTATGACATAATAGGTCGTATTATGTCATAATAGGACCTATTATGTCACAATGGGACCTATTATGACATTATAGGTCCTATTATGACATTATAGGTCCTATTATGTCACAATAGGTCCTATTATGACATAATACCCTTAACAAGTCCTATTAAGGGGTATAAAGTCATAAAAGGTCCTCTTAAGGGGTTTTTATGACATAATATGACCTATGATGACATAATAGGACCTATTACATCATCATAGATCCTATTATGTCATTATTAGTCCTATTATGACATAATACCCTTTAACAGGTCCTAGTAAGGGGTATAATGTCATAATAGGTCCTCTTAAGGGGTCTTATGACATAATAGGACCTATTATGACATGGCAGGTCCTCTTAAGGGGTCCTGTTATGTGATAATCAACCCTATTATGTCATAATAGGTCCTACTAAGGTTCGTCTTATTTCATAATAGGTCCTAGTAAGAGGTATAATGTCATAATAGGTCCTCTTAAGGGGTCTTATGACATAATAGGACCTATTATGACATAATAGGTCCTATTATGTGATAATTGATCATATTATGTCATAATAGGTCCTACTAAGGGGTCTTATGTCATAATAGGTCCTAGTAAGAGGTATGATGCCATAATAGGTCCTCTTAAGGGGTCTTATGACATAATAAGTCGTATTATGTCACAATAGGACCTATTATGATATAACAGGACCTATTATGTAATAGATCATATTGTGACATAATAGTGACATAATAGGACCTATTACATCATCATAGATCCTATTATGTCATTATTAGTCCTATTATGACATAATACCCTTTAACAGGTCCTAGTAAGGGGTATAATGTCATAATAGGTCCTCTTAAGGGGTCTTATGACATAATAGGACCTATTATGACATGGCAGGTCCTCTTAAGGGGTCCTATTATGTGATAATCAACCCTATTATGTCATAATAGGTCCTACTAAGGTTCGTCTTATTTCATAATAGGTCCTAGTAAGAGGTATAATGTCATAATAGGTCATCTTAAGGGGTCTTATGACATAATAGGACCTATTATGACATAATAGGTCCTATTATGACATAATAGGTCCTATTATGTGATAATCGATCATATTATGTCATAATATGTCCTACTAAGGGGTCTTATGTCATAATAGGTCCTAGTAAGAGGTATAATGCCATAATAGGTCCTCTTAAGGGGTCTTATGACATAATAGGACCTATTATGACATAATAGGTCGTATTATCTCACAATAGGACCTATTATGTAATATGTCATATTATGACATTATAGGTCCTATTATGTCACAATAGGTCCTGTTATGACAGAATACCCCTCAACTCTCTCTAAACATACCATCTCTCTCTTCCAACCAACTTATCTTTCTCTACATATGTCATAATAGGTCCTACTAAGGGGTCTTATGTCATAATAGGTCATCTTAAGGGGTCTTATGACATAATAGGTCGTATTATGACATAATAGGTCGTATTATGACATAATGGCCTATTATGTCACAATGGGACCTATTATGACATAATAGGTCATATTATGACATTATAGGTCTTATTATGTTGCAATAGGTCCTATTATGACATAATACCCCTTAACATGTCCTAGTAAGGGGTATAAAGTCATAATAGGTCCTCTTAAGGGGTTTTATGACATAATATGACCTATGATGTCATAATAGGACCTATGATGACATAATAGGACCTATTGCATCATCATAGATCCTATTATGTCATAATTGGTCCTTTTATGACATAATACCATTTAATAGGTCCTACTAAGGGGCATAATGTTATAATAGGTCCTCTTAAGGGGTCTTATAACATAATAGGACCAATTATGACATGACAAGTTATCTTAAGGGGTCTTATGACATTATAGGACCATATGACATAATAGGTCCTATTATATGATAATCGATCTTATTATGTCATAATAGGTCCTACTAAGGGGTCTTATGTCATAATAGGTCCTAGTAAGAGATATAATGTCATAATAGGTCCTCTTAAGGGGTGTTGTGACATAATAGGACCTATTATGACACAAAAGGACCTATTATGTCACAATGAGACCTATTATGACATAATAAGTCGTATTATGACATTATATGTCCTATTATGTCACAATAGCTCTTGTTATGATATAATACCCCTTAACAAGTCCTACTAAGGGGTATAAAGTCATAATAGGTCCTCTTAAGGGATTTTATGACATAATATGACCTATGATGTCATAATAGGACCTATGATGACATAATATGAGCTATTATGTCATCATAGATCCTATTATGTCATAATCAGTCCTATTATGACATAATACCCTTCAATAGGTCCTACTAAGGGGTATAATGTCATAATGCGTCCTCTTAAGGGGTCTTATGACATAATAGGACCTATTATGACATGACATGTCCTCTCTAGGGGTCTTATGACATAATAGGACCTATTATGACATGACAGGTCCTCTTAAGGGGTCTTATGACATTATAGGACCTATTATGACATAATAGGTCCTACTAAGGGGTCTTAAGTCATAATAGTTCCTATTAAGAGGTATAATGTCATAATAGGTCATTATGACTTAATAGGTCATACTATGTCATAATAGGATCTATTATGACACAATAAGACCTATTATGACACATTAGGACTTATTATGTCACAATGGGACTTATTATGACATAATAGGTTGTATTATGACATGATAAGTCCTATTACGTGACAATTTATAAGATCTTCTAAAATCTAGAATCTATATTATAACTCCTAGAGATCTAAAACCACTCTCAACCATCCTGTCAATATATACATGAAATATAACTTAAAGTATAAGAAAGGAAAAAGACAAAGGGAAATGTGACTTAAACTTAAATGTTATATTTCATGTATATATAGTTTGTTTTTAAAAAAATGTATATATAGTTTTGTTTTTTTTTTAAATTAAATTTTTAAAAAATTAAAAATTAAAAAAAAAGGGAAACGGGATCCCGTTTTGTTTTTGAAATGGGATCCCGTTTGCTAAATGTTTTTTTAATTATTTTAAAAAACGAAATGGGATCCGGTGATCCCGTTTTTAAAAATTTCAAACTTTGGTTTTGTTGTAGCTTTGGTTTTGGCTTGGGAAATGGCTTTTGGACCTAGTTTGACCTGCAACTTGAAGGCCAGATCAATCTTCATATAAAATAATGACTTCAAAAATATATCTGAACACCAAATTTTCAAAAAAAATTTAAACAATGAAAACCCATTATAGTAGAGACTGTCTAGATTCGAAATATGTAATTTTTTTAAAAAATTGATCAATATTTTTATTTTTAAATAATTGCTAATGAAAGAGATCTATAAACTCTATAAACTCGAAATAACATGGTTTTTTAGTTTTTTAATAACTTTTTTGTCTCTAAGTTTTTTGAAAAAAAAATTATATGGCATCAAACTAGAGACAATTCTATACAGCTTTAAAAAAAAAACCAAAAAATGTTAAGTTTAGGTCAAAATATGCTTGTCGTACACAAGAATTTTTCAAAACAATGATTATGCCCAATAAAAAATTAACCAAAAAAAAAGAAAAAAAAAATTACAAAAAAATATTCTCATCAAAGGTGAGTGAGTTATAGATCTTTTCCCAAAAGGACATTTAGGTCAAATTATGCTTGTCGTACGCAGGCATGGTATGGTCCTGAAAAGTGACTTTTAAACTATAGGTTTTAGTAATGCCTATTCAAACTTCATTTTTAAGATCTGGGTATTAAAATAAATTACATATTTGGAAAGTAGACTTCGAGCACTACATTTTCTATTACTAAACTTTTCCAAGATTCATTCTTTAAGTGCCTCAAATATTTAGGTCAAACGGGATGAAATCGAAAAAAAAGGGAAAAAACTTCCACTTTTTAGTCAAAAAGTGGACACAACTTCTTGCACTTACCCATGTACTACATATGAAAATCTATACATGCAAGAGTATATAGTTTTTTCTTAAAAGCGGACTTATTCTTATGATAGTCTTGACTTAAACAATGTATAAGTTCCATAAAGAATAACAATAATGAACTTATTGTAACTTAGTTGTTTTTGAAGGAGTAATAACTATATCTTATATTGCTATAAACATAGATTCAAGTTAGTTTTCATATGTTCATATGTATATATAGGTGTGCATAGGTTTGTACATGTATATACACATATGAATGTATGGATACTATGAAGTTTATTAATAAGTGCATTATGAGAGAGGTTTGATTTTATAACTATTTTGAAGGCAACAAGTAAGTTGTTCCTCATTCAAGTTCCATTCACAATAATGAACTAGCTTATTTAAACCTTTTTGTTTTCTAAAACAGTATGAATTTTTAAATTTATTTGGACATCAAAAGTCAAAAACATGTTTAAGTCCAATTTAAATACCCTGTCAAACTAGGAACATAAGAGAAGTTGTTTTTCTTAAACAATAAGTCCCCTACCTTTACTAGTTGCAATGGTACTCACCAAGTCACAAGTACATGAGAGGTGATATTACTTGCATGTTCCTTAACCAGTTAAGAGTTAAGTTATCTAGATATGAGACATTCCTAAATGCACTTGTTTTACTATTTAACATGTAAACAAGTGGCAGTAGTCCAAAGTGTAAAATGGGAGAATGCATAACGAAAAGTTCCATGTCAACTCTTGAATAGATTTTGAGTTAACTAAATTGTAATTGTAGGATGAGTGTAGTAAATCCAAGTCGAGTAGATGTGTGTGAACATTCGACCATAGTATTTTATAAGTGTCATTAATATGAAACTTTGACCAAAGTGATGCAATAGTCTCTACTTGCATCTAGTCAGTTCACGGTGTTCTAGTTTGCATAGTCTAGTCAAGATGATCATACATAGTTAGAAGAACATATATAGTTGTATGATTGATTGGGATTATGTAGGACACCACATTAGAACTCAAATAAAATTTGTTGCTAGTTCCCTTGTCTATACCCTTATGAAGGGTAGGGCCACTTCTAGTTGGAAGGTGTGCAGGGGACCACCAATTTGTGGTTGGAGGAAAAACACTGAGGTGATGCTCTCCCTCTTAAAGATAACTCGTTGAGGCTTGCGATGTAGATCAAGTTATCCAAACATAGTTTAACTATATCTTGTATATTGCAAACTCAATTGTTAAATTGAAAGCATGTAAGTACTTAAAAGAAAAAAGAGTTGTTTTTTATTTTGTTTGATGAAAATTTGTAAGCTATTTCAATATTTCTTATGCAATACAAAAATTTATATTGATGTATCAAAAATGTTAATTTAAAAGTTGAAAATTTTCCTAAATTTTTCTATTTTCTTAGGTACAGTAGAGTATGTTGTTACATGATTATTGTACTTTATTATTTATATTTTTATGGGTGTAATTTAGAATGTATGATGTCAAGTGCGAGAATATTACGATTTAGGTGACACCAACCTTGTAAATCCTTGTATTATTTTTTTCCTAATTTTATTTATAAATTACCCATAAGAGATGAAATCATTTCACCAATAGTGATAAAAGAGCTCATGTAAAGATGGAGTTACAGTTATCATTTGGACTTTGGGAATTTGAACAAAATACCTGTGTCTCATTTGGGATATTCTATTTTTGGGTTGTTGAACATATATAAGGTGTTGTAAGTGCATGTATGACAGTTAAGGCAGATGTTATAGGTTCTCATGCATCACTATGTGTAGTGTCATAAATTGTAGCCCTTTACAATTTCACATTCCTTTTTGGGTCCTCACTTTAGTGTGCCCTCTCATAGCTCATTTCAAGCCTATTTTTGGCCTTGTCACAACCAAACTATCATCATATGCTCATGAGGTGACAAGATCTTATGTCCTGAGACCTTCTACTTTGCAACCATCCTTCTTTGCTCTTTTTTTTGGTTGACTAGGGTGCCTAGAACCATAGTTGTAGTGGAAAAAGCTGTCTAGTGCCATAGTCCCTTTGAAAAGCACCCAAAATCAAATGTGTGTGTGTCAGTTCTTGCCATTTATTATCTAATCCCAATATTTTGATATGATCATTGGAAATCAGCCTATAATAGGAAATACCTTGTGGTCCCTATATAAAGACATCATTTCTAATATATTTTAACACCAAACAATCTTAGTATCATTGAGATCATTCCGTGAGAAATCATTATTGAGCAAGTGTCTTTGAATCTTAGCATTACATGGGAAGAAAGCTACAAAAACCTATATGCAAGAATATTTTCATGATTGATTTTTTATGTCTTGTCACATGTCATGTTATTGCATCAACCCTTGAAGGTCTTATCCAAAGAGCATTGTATCACCACCATTTTCAAGCCTAAGGTAATATCATTTCAATTAGACATTTCCCTTTAGATTTAGCCTCTACCCTACCAAGGTAAGCTCTCTTTTCTAATCAATCATAGTTGTAGTGGAGGTTAACACCAACCAGATGTTTGACTTACACAAGCCCCTATATAGCAAAATATTTCCCTTCTCTTTTATTTACATGTTATAGGTTTGACTACCAAAAGATGCATGTTTGTGTAGAGTAGACTAAGATGTATACAATTTTAGATTTTAAACAAGAGAAAATTCATGAACTATGTTGATTAACACACATGTGTGACACTTTTTGGGTAGATTTCAAAGGGAATTGATCTACAAAGAATCCTATTTTCAAATCCAAAGTTTTAACAAATGGAAGCACATCTAGGACTAGGGCGCCTAGCACACTTGTCTAGTATTTTCATGCTTAGATGTCAGCAATAGGTTCCTTTCTATATCTTATTTCTAGATACGTCTTTATGTGCTATCTTTCTAATCTTTTTTGTCTATTTATGTTGAATCTTGTCAATTTCCTAGCACTTTTACCCAATTCTTGTATATTTGATTCAAATGACATCAACAACAACAACAACAAAAAGAGGAAATAATTAGATACAACATCTAGCTCTCTTTTGGAATTAAAGTTAGATCTTATTAATGATCTCCTCTACTAAAAAGTGAAAATAATGATAAATTGAGTTCTTAGTTTACATAATAAGCTAAGACTCATGTTTCCACCATTTCGCTATGAGTGCATTTATGACAGATGACTACTATATTGGTCTGACTTGGTGAGATGTATTATGAAAACTATAATAACATATGTAGGTGAACATTTTGAGCTACAAGATAATGTTTTCTATGGTAGATCACATTTATTTTTATCATGGTATTTTGGAACCTTGTTTTTCCCCATGGCAATGTTTTATAGTGGTATTTTGGGCCTCCAATATTCTATATATTAAGGGCTTGAGATAGAGACATCATGGGAGTTCATTTTGGTACATATGTGTTGTTGGATTGAAGGTTGAATAGGAGAAGGAAGGAAGGATTGCATGTAATCTCGATTTCATATTTACAAGCATAGCCCTCTCTTCTTGGATTTTCTTCCTCGAAAGGATTTCTCCATGTAAATCATATGTTGTAATATGTTCTTCTTGTGTTGTTGATTTATGCTTCCTAATTTCTACTATCTTATGATGAAATCATGTACATTTCTATGATGTTTTATCTTCATCCTAGATAGGTTTAACAAGCATGTTCAAGTGGTGATTTTTGGCGTAACAAAGAAGATGAATATCTCCATGGTTTTTCTATTAAGACAACTAAATTTTCAAATTTGCATACAATCACAAATTTTCATTGAGCATAGTCTAAGCATTGAATATCATCAATAATTTTATTGGATTAGAGATTTCCAACATGTTGGTTCCCAAATCAACAGATTCCCAAGCCCTAAAGATTTAGCCAACTTCTTATCAACAGGCTCAAGATTGGATTTGGGGCCAACGAACAAGATTCAATGACAAGATTGAAATCTCCTGCTCTTTTGGCTCTGTGAGACCAAGGCAAGTAGACCTAAGTAATGCCTAAATAACTCACATCTTCCAACATTCATGACATTACATATTACAGCAGATATCTCAATATGAATGTGCCAAGGAAAGTGCATGAAACTTAGATTTGGCTACAATACTCGCTTATCAACTATCACTAAGCACTTGGGATGTTTTCTAGACTATACCTACTCCTAAAACTAACACCTACAAACAGAAAATAAAAGACAACTCGGAATAAGATTTGATTTTCAGATTTAACATATGGTCCCCCTTATGTTATTCACAAGAGTAAGTCTTAGGACAACCCTTTATCCACCTCTAGATTCAGAAAATGAAGCATGCATTCATGACAATAGCATACAACACAAAACCAGTAACCTTTAGAACATCAATGCATTACAATGACAAGGCTTCAAATAAACATTTTGATCACATTCTTATTAATCCTGGAAATGTACAATAAACCCCAGTATTTAAAAGCAAGATTTAACATGCTCCTTGAGCATGAGCCTCAAAACTAAACACTTATCACAACAAATGTGTGACAAAAATAATTAAAATCCTTGATTTCTTTGATTTAAAAGAGAACTGAACATACCCGGAAGACATTACAGTATGTTACTACATGAATCTTTCATACTAACTTGCTTGTTGCTGTCAAAAACATCATCACAACACTCAGAAACTAAAAATATCAAAAGATTTAGTCCTAAGCTACCCTGCACAAAACCATTACATTGCTCACTCGGAGCCAAAATCTGGAACCTCTTGAGAATGAGAAGAAGAGAGAATAAAGATGAAACAAAACAGAGCTATCATCCTGGTGGCTCTGTCAGAAAATAGTCTCCTATTTGACATTTAAACAGAATCATTCTATCTCCCTTTGTTTTTGCCTAGATGTCCCTCCCTCTATCTGCAAATAAAATCTTTATACCTTGTATTCTGCTTGCACTTTGAGTATTATCTTCATGGAGTTTTGTTCCCTCTATTACCACATGTGTGCTCATCTGGAGAATCATTTTTGCTCATGGTGAAAAATATTCTGACTCCCTCACTTTACCTTTAGTGGCAAAACGTGTCTACTTAAATTCCTCTTGGCCCTCATGTATTGAAAATATTGGGCATTAAATACCTTTCGAGCAACAATCAGCAGTGTTCTCAGACGATGTGCCTTTGTTCTCAGAATACTCGCACGCCTTTTCTCACTTCCATACCTTGCTTGCATTTTACCCACGATTGGCACAGGCAGAGAGGATGCTCGATTTACCTCAGTTGAAGGCTGCGAGGTAGTGGGGAAGAGCCTTCTTCCCGACTAGCCCGCTATCCTGCACCTCAAATCGGAGCTTCAAAAAATCCTGTGGGGTAAAGTTTTTATTAAAACCTTCTGCATCGTGCCCCACCAAAACCTTTGCATAGTAAAGGCATGAATTTCTATCACAAGGCAAATTTGAAATTACAATTTACTCCTCCCCATTCACGTGATCTCAAAATATTCGCATTTCACCATTGAATATTTTAAAATTGCTATACATGGCTCGCTCAATATAGTCATATTGCGATTTCTTAACCCCATTAGTTTTTTATTTTAAAATATAGCCCCTGCTCGCATGCCCTCATATAAAATTCAAATCATTAAAATGATTTAAGATATATGTCCAACCCAATCCTCCTCTACACATTTGTTAAATCAGCCAATATTATTTGCCTAGTTATCCAGATATAATTGGTTATTATATTATTTAAATCATAACAATTTAAACAATATTTTCTAGAGAAACGTTGACTGGAGGTGTTTGAATGCTAGAACATGAGTGGGTAATCATTAAACTTGACGTTTTATAACCTTGAATTCTAGCCAAAAACACTTGAGTAGCTCCCGAAATCGGCCTTAAAAACTGATCAAAACACCTCCTTGAGGCTTGAAAGCAAGCACACAAATAAAATGTTATACAGAGAATTAAGGGAATCAAACACATTCCCAAAATGATGTATGAGGTGCGAGATTTTAATCTTCAAATTCGCCTACTCAGTCACTTTGTGAAACTGCACTTTTCAAATCATATTGAAAGTCACTTAATCCCCGATTTGAAAAAATATCAAAACTTCATTTTGGGAGCTAGCACTTGACACACTTGCACATCTGGATACCTTGAGAATGTAGGTGAGAGGGCTTGGCCTAATTCCACCACATGTATAAAATATTAATCTCCCAACTTGCCTTCTCTAAAAATTTTGTAGATGTTGCTTGTGAAATCTTGAAAAAGTGCATCAGGAATGGGCCTTGAAAAAATAGCAAACAAGGAGCTGGGGGGATACAAACTGGAAAAATGGTAGATAATATTATAGAAAATTATGGGGGACAATCACCTTTGCTTGTAGGTCAATATGTGATGAAATAAAAATTTGGATGTGGGGCTACGGTTTACACAGTTCAGCTTACAAATCTGAACTTTTTGCAAACGGAATGGACTTTGAAAACTCATCAAATGGACACATGGGGCTATGTAAATTGGCATGGGGATTTATAAAAATGTAGAAAATCACTGGAAAATATAGTAGGGCTTGATGATCAACTGGTGCAAAGATGCAATGCCTCAAAGAGGGCTTGCTCAAAAAGGTAAAACGGCTGCAAACAGCAAACTAACTTCTGGACCTCAGAACAAGGGCGTCAAAAACACGTCAAAGCTGATCTAAATAGGCTGAAAAATGGATATATGGCCTCTCTAATCTAGGTGCTTAACACTTTCCCAAAGGGATTTTGCATGAAAATCCATGGGTGCAAAATTACAAGCCCTTAAAGTGAGCTACTTGGGCTTACTCAGGAAGGTACTTTCTAAGTGGTTTTTCAAAATTTCGAACTTGGGCCTTCAAAATTAGGCAAAATTTTTAGGTCCCAACACAACAATTTCTAGCAATTTACCAATATTTTTCTCATATCATTTATGATCAAAATGGTAGTGATCTATAATTATGGCTACATACACAATAACAAAAACTTGTTCCCACAAAATCTATTGTGATTGTGTGTGTTTGTTCTCAATCACATTTGTTGGTTATTTGTGATTGGATGTGTTGATTTCCAATAATTTCTTTTGAGTAATTATGATTAAATTTGTTTGTCTCCATTCATAATTATTATGAGTAGTGTCTCCATGTTCATTAAGTAAGTTTGATCCTACAAGGAAGCATAGTGAGGCAAGTCCCACTATTGCTTGTCATGAGAAGATTCAACATGTATGTCTCTACTCTTACCTTATGTTTTTGATGAACTATTGAATGTGGTCATCAAGTATTGCTAGTCCACCTATCCCCATTTGGAGAATAATATTATATAGGTGATGTTAGAAAAATTACTTCATTCTTGTGGGTTTATTAGTGTGTCATACAATGAACATTTTTTTATTGGTTGTGGTTCATTTGTGTGTATTATGAATTTTTAAAACATGTGTATTTAAAGGAGTGGTTATAGGAGTTATCAAATTAACCTTATAAATATTTAATGTGTATTGAATGGATAAAATATAGGAGGATAGTATTATTTTTGTGTTAAATTAGTATTCTAAAATTTAATAAATATTGGCCTTAGAATGTAAGAAATTGAATTTTAAAAGTGAGGGACAAGATTGTGCCAATAATCCTATTCATGAATCAAAGATCACATTAGTGATCCCATCCAACTATTAAGAATTGTTTTAGAAAGGTTTTGATCAAACAATTTGACATATCTAAATGTTAGATTAAGCCTTAGATGAGTGAATACAATAAAATGATTAAATTATATCTACAAACACTATATATTCAAACATCAACTTAAATAACAAAATAAAACAAAAAATAAATAATAAAATAAGATATTTTTTTAATAGTTAATTAGAATGAGAGACTACTATTAAAAAGATAGACTATAACTTGAACCTAAACCAGCAACCAAGGCTTAACCCATGAATCAAAATATACATATTTTTACTTTATAATATATTAAATATAATTTTCCCCAACTCTTGCTACTGACTCCAACTGAGACTCCATTAAATTGAGCTGGTGTGGACTACTTATTAGACAATATGGTTTTATACATTTGATCCACAACAATTCAATGTAAAGAAGAACTAGATAGTATTTTTATTAAAATATTTTCAATACATGTGACCATTGCCAAAGTGATAGTCAAATATTGAAGAAAACTCCTTTTTATTAATTTTCTCCAAAATAACAAACACTCAAATACAGAGTATACATAATTTTTGGAGAAGTCCCACACTTAAAGCAAACATATATCTATTTTCTGCAATAGATTTATTATGAGCACTGGAAATCAGAAGAGATGGTGATGCTTCTTGCCACTGGCTTCCTCAGCTTCTTTCTTGTCTCCTTTCTTCTCATGGTGTTCATGGAATGCAAATCCACCACTGCCCACAGCAGCAGCAGCAGCAATCTCCTCCTCTATCTTGTGCCTGTGAGCATGCTCTGGATCTTTCTTTGCTTGGTGCTTCTCATACTGTGATCACATCACACAACCAATATATAAACTCAGTAAAATGGACACCTTCAATTTTTTTGTTTCAAACCCTAAAAACAATAGCTTTAATATATATACAGTGTATATACATCAAATACTCATTTATTACAGAACAAATAAATTCAAACATAAAATAGTAGTCAATTTTTGTGATGAATAATGCCTCTGACACCATAATTGTGATTCAACTAGAATGAAAACGATCAATCTTTGATTTGAAATCAAAATTCAAAGACATCTTCTTTCAATCCTTTGACTTTAAACCAAAACAAAAGAAATAAAACAATAGTTTGGGCATATATTCAGTGTATATATATCAAATAAAGTAATACCATTGCAAATCCTCCAGCAGCCACAGCGCCGAATTCACCAACATGTTCCAAATGCTTGTGGTGTTTTTCCTCCTTTATCGCCTTCCCATACTTGTCTTCACTGCCATACTCAACAGTCGTCTGCTCTACATAAACGCTGTTCGCTGCATCAGCACTCACCTCCTCCTCTTTCTTGTGGTGAAACAGATGATGATGATGCTCCTCAGACATCCTTGAAATGAAAAAGTATGGATATATACACAGAAACTAATTGCAACTCAGAGCAATTGAAGAAACAATTTTAGGAAAATGCTGAAAACGAGTGATATGGAGATGGGGATATATACAATGTATATATAGCCCTGGAGGGTTGTGCGTGTTACGAAGGTTACCGCGTTTTCGACGATGGCTTCGATCCAGGGCATGATCGTGTGAAAGACGTGCATTAATTAATTATATCAATATCTTTATTGATGTCTGATGAATTAATAATTTATATTTGTTTATTTGTGTCTAATGCATTAATAATTCATTTATATTGTTTATTGGTATCAAATACATTAATAATGTTTATTGATGTTGAATTAGATGAGGACAACACGTGGGGAAGGTTAGTTCCAATTGTGGTTAGGACTTTACCTTACCCTACTGCTTATAGGAGTTTAGCTTTTATATATATAATTATTGTTAGAAGTCATCAACAACAATTTTATCAGGTGAAGCTCTCAAATGTTTAATAATATAGAAAGGTAGGGAGGTAACATATGAGCATACTTCAGGTGTGCATATGAGACACAAAGTACATATTTTGCCTTTCTTTAAGATTCTAACATCTTTACTTTTAATTGCAGTTGTTTTCATTATATTCTTGAATAATGTAAAATGCATTTACTTTTGAATTGGATGTAACATATAAGGATTGGAATCAAGTTGGGTACTTTCTTGAAGATTTTGATAATATTGTTTTTAATTAATTTATTATGAGTTTTGTCAAGTTCTAGATTGGTAAGGATAATATTTTATTGTTTTGGGAAGTTATTCAATAGTTTATCTAGGCAATATAATCAAGTTTGTTTTAAAATGATATAGATAATAAATAGCTAGAGGTCTATGGCTGGTTGACTTTCATCCATTTTCATGACAAGATCTATAATATTACTTGTTTAAACTTGAAGCATCTACCTTCAAATTGATTTAGAACAACCAACACCTCACTTGTAAAGGAGGCTTCCTTTGAAATGGACATGAATTTACTCATCATATGTTTGGTTGTATTCATTTGCCATTAGAGATGGAACCGTTTTAACTCTCATGCCTTCCCTCAAAAATAAAAAATTTTGAACCAAAATATTACACTCTTAATTTTGGGTATACATGAGACATCAATATCATTTACCTTCTATCTAAGATTAACTCTTATTTCTATCAATTAAAAACTTCATAAAGTATTTGATCCTTAAATTCTCTATATGTGTAGCGTGTAGTCTTCAAAAAGACTAGAAGTGGTCAATAGAACATATATTTGAAATGCCTTTAAACTGAGTATAAACAACTTTTCATTTCGTTAATTGTCATTTATAAGTGCATTAATGTCAAAAGATAAGTTACTTGAAAATACCTAATGTAATTTTAAGTTTGTTGAGACATGGACCAGCTAGGACTCGAACCGAGGACCTTCCATACACTGCTAGAGTGCTCTACCATTGAGCTACTAGCCCCTCTTGGATGAGTCCATCGTCGGTCCGGGTGTGGCTTATTTCCAACACCAACACCCCCCTTTAAGCCACACCTCTCGTGTGCTTGGGGCTCCTAGCCTGGACATGGCTCTGATACCATGTTGAGACATGGACTAGCTAGGACTCGAACCTAGGACCTTCCATACGCTGCTAGAGTTCTCTACCACTGAGCTACTGGCCCCTCTTGGACCAGTCCATCGTTAGTCCCGGTGTGGCTTATTTCCAACACCAACAAAGTTTGATATACATATATAAAGTTATTTTTAAAATTGATAGATCAAAGAGTACTACACTACGGGCTTTCAATTATAATACCTTTTTTGAAGCTTGATATTAACCCTAACCACTAATCCATAGAAAAATTTATATTGATAAGCATGTCTTCTTGTGACTATGACATTGTAAAATAAATCTCATTTTTCATATAAATCTCTTTCTTAAGTTTGCTCTTTGGTATTCATAATTGACATATTAAACTCTTAAACTTCACGACTAATCAATTCTCTTTAGTAAATTTGAGACCCTTTGTCAACTCATTTCAAAAGAAGAAAAATTCAATAAGTATCGAATAACTTTGGATTAATGTTATGAATACTCCATTATCACTGTGAAAGAGTAACTATTATCTCTAAATTCCATTTTTATATACTTTTGACTAGCAATGTTTATATTTAAAGTAACTTCTAAAGGACTTGCTCTAGTATCACTTCAAAATAAGTCATTACTATCTTAGAAATCTATTTTAGAAGTGTTTGAATAAAAATATTTAAAGTAACTTCTTGAAAAGTGAGCATCTTATTATAGCAATATGTATGACAGAGTATGCAAATAAAGCAATTGAAGAATAAGAAGATTGAATGAATTAACAAGGTTTATTTCTATACTTCATATTCAATTCTACTATATCAATATGGATAGGGGTTCTCGATTTTGTTGATCAAGATCCCTATAGATGATGGGTATTTCCTCTTTATCAACACTTAAATTGATGGACTAATCATAAAAAACTTCATAGAATAAAGCATTTATAAAGATAAAGTGTATTACATAAACTACCAACTACCCTAGTGCCCCATCCTCCTACAATATTATAATATAGAACAAAAGAACTTACCCAGTTAGTACATTGTATTTTTTACATTAGTTGAAATAAAATCAACCAAAATTCTGTTAAATTTTCACACTAGGATTAGGTATAACTTTAGTCAAAATTGAAAAATCATAAGACCAATTTCTTTTACTAAAATAGTCCAAAAATATATCGTATTTACATAAAGCAATAGAAAAATCCTATTATCAAAAGGAGGTAACCCTAACCTACTCTACACAGACATGGGGCTTGGTGGGCCCTATCATCTATAGTGGGGTTCGCTACCACTATGTAAGGTACCGGTGGCGTTGCACCTTCTCCTTTACCTATGTGTATGTAGCCACTTTGAACAAAGAGGGGAGGGTAATTTATTTCATCAAACACATAATATTTTCACAATTCATAATATACAAGTGACATCTTTTTTACACATGCCCAATGAAAGGAAAAGCACCAAGACATTAATGGTCCCTTATGCATTATAAATACATTGTAATAGATGTTTGGTGCATCCTAGGAGCTAGATAGCCATTTCCCAATGGAAATAGTATCCTACTTTCTCATTCTTGTGTGAAAGACATCCTTATCTAGAAAATGGATATATCATTACATGAATCTCATTATTCTTGTGAGAAAGACATCTTTCTCTAAAAAAAATGAATAGATCATTACATAAATTCCCTTAAATAACACACCGATAACAAATTTCAATTGCAAAACTTAATTATAAATTGAACTCAAAACCTACTTTCCACATTAAAAAACTTACAAATCTTCCTCGATATTCTTATGAGAAACCCACTTTAAAATGATAAATCATTGCATAAACCTCCCTTATAACCCATCAATAATAAACCTCCCTTGAATAACCCATCAATAACAAAAGCCTTAATTGAAACCTAGTTTCCACATAAGAAACTACTGGTCAATCATCTATACATTTTCAAAGATGCTATATATTCATCTTATTTTAAATCTAAAAAATACTTCTATGTGATCTCCCTAACCATCGGCTGAGATGGGGGCCAATGCAATCCAATAATGGAATGCGGAAAGAAATTTTATGAATATAAAAAGTAGATATTTATGTTAGCACATTAGGCTTATATCTTGGCTCTCTAGCATGTGCTGCCATGTTTCCACATGAGCCACACGTACGCAAATATAATTGTTTGAATATTTAATGCAAAATCTCTCAATTATCAAACCAAATTAGGGTTGAGTTAGTTTCATTCCTTCCCCTTTTGTTTTGTTGCGTAGTTATGATGTTTACTTGTGTTTTAATGGAGGCCTCTCTCATCATATCATTCTATTGGGTGACCCATTTTCATTAGGGAGTGGTATATCCAAGAGCATATTCTTTGTTTTTAAGCACATCCAATAGTATATTAATGGTCCCTGCTTGGCTCTATTATTGGTGTTATATTTTATGTTTACTTTGAAGTGTAGGGCCATAATGTCATGTGACCATCTTCTCTTTACTTTCCTCTACATGTATTAGATGTAATGGAGAAATTTTGCCAAATTTCATTTAGATTTGGAGTTTTTAAATGGAATACTTTAATACAATTATATATGAATAAATGATGTCTTTATAAATTTAGGTTTTTTTTTCGTTTTCTATTTGAATATAGTTTTATTTATTTTATTTATATTTGCATTTATTCTTATATATCCAGCACATTTATATTTATATTCATATCTGATTATCTATCTCAATATGATGGAGTCACAAATGGAGGGTCTAAAAAGAAGATTGTTCAACCATGCAACCAAGAGTTAACAAAGTGAAAATATCATATGATGGAAAAGAACTTATCTTTGATTCAACATAGTAGAATGATTACGACATGTTTGGTCTACTACATGAGATTACAAATTGGCTCGCATTGCACCACATGCTTGTTACAAGCTTCCATGCAAAGAGACAAAGAAACTCAAAAATAAGGTTCAAACTCTTATAAAACTAACTCAATTGGCTCTCATTGAATGTACAAGATGCACTTATATATAAACTCTAAGCCTTTTGAATGATTCGTGTTGAACACAAGGTATCCTAACACTTGATATTTTGTGAATGTGTAGGGTGTTCGAAGAGTTAATGAAATTCATTACAATTTCAATTGAAGATCTTCTTGGTCCCATACTACCCTGTGAAATGTCAAATTTAATGCCACAATGTACAAAAATATTTTGTAAACTTTGACTAAAGAAATATGTGATATTTTCCCTTTACTGTGAACCTCTAATGCTAGTAACTTTTAGTAAACTAATCCAAAGCTACTATAATCTGAATATATTGTGTATGAAATAAAACTCGACTCATGTTCTTTGTTGCATGACAAATTGAGATAATGCAATGAAATGTGGTAAGCACTGCTAGGATGCATCAAACACCTAGAATTATTTGAAAAGTGAGTCTTGCACTTCGTCAGTTTTGGATAAATTCCAAGGTTTTCTATCTCAATTTGTAAAATCTATAATGCATCTTCTATTGGTCTTCCTTTCCACTTGACTAATAATTCTCTCTACTCTTTATTTATGGTGCTACATCCAATTTTGTCATCCAAAAAATGTTCTATCTACTCTTGTGGTTGTTGTGGTTTTTGTTCTTAGAAGGAAACATTTTTTAGTGTCATCACTTGACAATCCTTCATGATACTAATGAAGATCTGCAATGTTGAATATGGGTGTTATGTCAATTGTTTTTGGCAACTCAACCCCTTATGTGTTGCCTAAATCAAACTTCTTAAAGAATCTTGCATGGTCCAAGCTTCTTCACCTTCATCTTGTTGCATGTACCTACTAGGAATCTTTCTTTATTGAAATACACCTACTAGGAATCTTTCTTTATTGAAATACACCATGACTTGCTCCCCAAGTTCAAATTCTCTATGTTTCCTCTTCTCATCTATCTAACTTTTATATTTGTTAATCATTGACTCCAAGTGTTCCCTAACCTAGTTGTGCACCGTTCCATGTAGTTTTCAAACTACTCTACTTTTACACTCCTTTTTCCTTCCCTGTTGATGTCCATAAGCTTTGCTACTCCTCTAGGATGCAATCTAGTCACCATTTGAAATGTTGTCCTTCCAATAATTTTGTTTACTAAATTATTGTCTACAAAATCTAGTTACGATAATATTATGTCCTAATTCCCTACCCTTTCTCCTACAACCTTCTCAAACTCGTATTCTACTACCTCTTCTTATCTATCAGTCTGTGATTCAAACGTTGAACTCAATTTTAGATCAATGTTAATATTCTTCTATAGTGTCCTACAAAAATATCTTGTGAACTTGGTATCCCTATTAGAAATTATTCTCCTCAATAATCCATCCAATCTCACAATCTCTTTGAATAATAGGTTAATTGTACAAGTATCGCATCATGTGTTTTCTTTCAAGGAAAGAAATGTGTCATTTTGGAAAATCAATTCACTACTACAACAAATATGGAAGCATATCATCTATGAGTGTTTGGTAGTCATAATAGAAAACCTATGCTTATATATTTCCAAGGTTTTTTCAGGACCATCAAAGGTTGGTATAATGTGGTGTTTTGACTACTCCTTATTGAAAATTGATGGGTTCTACACTCTTGAACAAGTTTTCTTACATTCTTGTGCGACAAATAATGTTCACTTACCAAAACCATTATCTTGTCTAGATACCAAAGTGCCCTAATCTGACACTATGTTTCTCCTTGATCCAATTCTCCTACATTGAATTCCTGCGAATGCACAATTGTTTTCCCTTGAATAACATACCATCTTTGTCACAACCCTCCTTTATCACTTTTTGATTTAAATACAATTCTATTATTTTATTTTTTTTGTTAAGCTATTAAAAATGATTGAATAAATGTTATAAAAGAATAAAATGAATACACACACACACTTGGAGAATATAATTCAAAAGGCATTATTTTTATTTATTTAATTTCCACTCCCAATTATGGCACATTTTGTAGGAAGAATAAGAAGCTTCTAGATGAATCTCCACCACCTTGCATGTAACTCCCCCACTAAGTTTAATCAATTTGCATGAGTCCAATATTGGAAAAGAATCTCCTTTTTAATTAAATTTTCTAGATAGTGGAATGGAGGGATTTTTCTTATAAAATGACATGCAAGTTTCAAAGAAGGGGGTTGATTATGTTTTGAAGAAAATTTCCCAAGTTTTTTTCTTTATTAGTCTCATTTTTCGTTGCAGGATTTTTAAGTTGTTGGTTGAAAGATTTTTCTCAAGTTGCAAAGGAGGATCAAAAGGATAGCTAGAGGATTCAACATCAAGCTTCGATAAGCCAAGTTCTCTTCTTGTTATTTCACATATGAGAAATGGTATTATCCAAAGATAGTTTCTAGATTCTCCCTTATTTTAAATCTTTTCTTCTTATTTAGGAATAAATATTGATAAAATACTTTCTCATAATGCATGTAAAGGATAGCATTATTATTTATTTTATTTTTCCTAGAAAATATACACATAATCTTGCTTTTTTTGTTTTTCCAAAGATTTTAGATCTATGCAAAATCATATTTCCTTTATTTTTAAATCTCTTTTTCTGAGATTAAAACTCTTCCCTATGTGATTTGAATCTTAATCTTTATTTCTTCCCTCTAATTCATTTCTCTGGTTCTTCGAATGGAAATCTGAATCTCATTCTTAAAATAAATCTCACTGTGAACATTAGTTAAATAAATCTCTCTATGAATATTAGTTAAATAAATCTCTCTGTGAATATCAGCTAAATTTGAGAAATATATTTCCCTGTGAATGATCCTTTGTGTTATTCATCCCTATAAATAAATTTTATTCTCATTTGATCACATAATTATTTGATATATACATGTGTGTGTGTGTGTGTGTGTGTGTGTGTGTGTGTGTGTGTGTGTGTGTGTGTGTGTGTGTGTGTGTGTGTGTGTGTGTGTGTGTGTGTGTGTGTGTCCTGTGAATAACCCTCTGTGTTATTCATCCCTGTGAATGCTAGAAATAAATTCTTTCCCTGTGAATGTTGGAATAAACTCTCTCTCTATCTGTAAATATTGATCTCATGTTACTGTAAAACCAATTTTAAAACAATTATCTACCTCTGTGATATCTTGATTTCTATTCTATTCTTGTTCCTATTTTCATAAATACTCTTTTATTATATACCTTTAAATAAATGTAAACCATATATATATATATATATATATATATATATATATATATATATATATATATATATATATATATATATATATATATATATATATATATATATATATATATATATATATATATATATATATTTCATACAAAAATGAATATATTCAATATTGCAAATAATGTTAATATGAAAACTATGTCCTTCGAAATTTAATTGGGGTATCGAGCGGCATGCAGGGTAGTGGAGGCGGTTATCGTAACCGTCGGGGAAGTGGTACCCTCCACTTCCCCTGCGATCACTGTCACAGCAGTGGCTGCAGGGTAGTGGAGGGGACCACGGGGTCCCCTCACCACTATGGGCCTGCTTCCACAGACCCGCAATGGTGATGGGACCGGTGGGTCCCACTCCCACTTGCTCCCCTTTCTTTATTTTCAAAAAAATGCCACTATAAATTCGGACATTGTTAAATTCTTTTTTTTAAGTTAATAAAAAAAAATTTAGGTAATTTTCGAAAAAGCATTTATTTTTAGCAACTTTTCCAATTGTAATTTAAATTGTATAATTGCCCTTAGAAAAAATTATAATAATTAAATTTCTTTTTGCAATTTTCAAATTGTAAGTTAAAATTGTATTAAATTTTATCATTGGAATTTTATAAAAAACTACTTAAAATTCGTTGGGTTATTTAGTTGGTATTTGGACTCATTAAAAGCAATTATCATATGCCAAATGTCTAAACTAAACACTATTTTTGGAACCATAATTAATTATTCCCGTGATAGGAATCATGCATTGCTTAAATCTTGCACGCTAGTTACACTTTTAATTTTTAATAGGCAAAGTTTTATAATTATCATTTTTATGCAAGTTATATTTCAAGTTTTGAATAATAAATAATGTTTGTTATGGTTTTTATTCCGTGTAATTCATCAAGTAGTTATTTCAATTAATTGAGACTTGCATACGCGTTCAATTCATAATTATTTTTCAAGCATGATGTTTATCATAAGTTAGAAAATTAAATAAAGGAAGTTGGAAAACCAAAACTTAGCAGCGTTCGGTATATACAGTGCCTTTGGGTCACGCTTACGGGTAAAGCCGTCGTGTTGAACTACTGCACTTAATGCCTAATAAAGCTGCATCAACGACATTTGTGGCATCGTCCCTATAAATCATCGGGGAGTAATAAGGGACACTTGGAAGTTAAAATCCAAGGGGCGGGTAATCCCCCTTGGATCGATAATTTAATAAGATAATTCTAAAATGATCTTTCATCCGCTGAGTTAAACCATAGTAAACTCCTATAGGGATGATGAGTGAAATGATTTTATGAAATTGATTTAATCTCGAAGAATTGTGGTCGATTGACAATTGGTCAAGGGTGACGCATATGATAAGAATTAGGATCTAGTTGTTTTAGGCCACAAGCAATAGGCCATCTTGAGCCTTTGCTTAAGTGCTACCACCGTGGGTAGCAACCGCAGAGAAACTGTATGGGACATTGACCCTAGAAAGGGTTGCGTACCCACTAATCAGTTTACATCAAACCTTAGAGTAGAAAATAGAACTACATATTCTACACCTTGATCCCGTGTCGAAACGGGTATGTAGGCAGTCTTGGGACGAAGTTGTCCCTAGTACTCAGGCGTTCGTGGGTGGGGTCTAGGCTTGGTAAAGAAAGATTGAATAGAATCCTAATTTTGAAATATAAGTATAATAAAAAGGAAAAAGTAAATCAATGCATACTCGGAAGGGATCCCGTATGGATTCGCTTGACTTCCCGAGGCTTTAAGCCAAATTCCAAGGCGGAACTCAAGCTTGTATTATGTAATTTAATTACTCCTAAGGATGGCGACCTTGGTGCACTTCTATTAGAAGAGTGTAGTACTTAGTGAGTGGCTCAGGACCCGAATGGTCCCGATGAGTCTAAGTCTCTAACCAGAGCACCTCCTATCCCGATTGGATAGATGCCTACCCCGTATGGGTAGATGCCTATCCCATATTGGATAGATGGAATCTTATGCCCCGTATGGACAGATGCCTAACCCGTATGGTTAGATGCTCATCTCAGATGGATGAATGCCTAATCCAAATGGATGGATGCCCAGAGTATGCGATTGAATCAAACACAATGATTAAATTAAACAAAAAAAAAAGAGAATGGTAAATTTTGTTGAGTTAATTATGGTGGGTTATTACATGTGGTATCAGAGCAAAGGTTCAAATCTAGGCCTTGTCCTCACTTCAATTTATACAACTAAGGGAATGTTTTGCAATGGTAGAAATTAAATTTTAAAATCCTAAACCAAAAACTAACTACATAATTTAACTTTCAGGTAAAAACCTAGAATGGGTAGAGGAAGAGGAAGAGGAAGAGGAAGAGGAAGAGGAAGAGGAAGGGGAAGGGGAAGGGGAAGGGGTAATGGAAGACGTACTACCACTAGGAGTCAAAGGGAAGAAAACCATGAGGAAAACCATGAATAAAACCATGAGGAAGACCATGAAGGGGATCAACATAACCCAGGAAATAACGAAGATGGGGTTGAGGCTATAATCAACCTTCTAACCGAACAAAGAGATAAAATCAACTTCTTGGAACAATCAATGCAGGACCTTAGGGAAAGGCAGAATGACTTTGAAAATCGAAGTGGTACCAAAAATGGAAACCCTAGTAGCAATCAAGGGAATATGGTGGGTAATAGAAAAGAAAATAACATATTGGAACTCTCCAAGGACTTAAAGAAAATCACCCCTCCTAAGTTCGATGGAAGGCAAATCGGTGAAGGAGCTGAGAATTGGTTAAATGAAATGGAAAAGTATTTTGAACTAAGAGATTTTAGCGAAACAACCAAATCCTTATGGGGTTCCTATCAACTCACAGGGGAGGCAGCTAGTTGGTGGACCAACACCAAGGAACAAAATGGGTATAGCAAGGATACGGTCACATGGGATCAATTTGTTCACCACTTCCGAGAGAGGTGGCTCCCTCAATTGTTCTTTGATGAGAAGGTGACAGAATTCCATAATCTACGTCAAGGGCCCCTATCAGTCCAACAATATTGGGATAAGTTCGCCAAATTGCTTAAATATGTACCTATGTACCAGAAAGATGAAGAAGGCCAAGCAAGGAAGTTCATTTTGGGGCTAAATACCAACATAGGGGCAGAGGTTGACATGCATGGACCCAAAAACATGAACGAAGTACTTGAAAAGTCCCTAAGGCAAGAGAGGAAGATTTAAACACTAGTAGGGCGGAACTATAATGGGAACCACTCATTTAAAAGGAAGCAGGAATTCAATGGGAACACTAACTTCAACAAAGGTCAAAGGAATAATTCTTCTGAAAGAAGGCCACCCCCTAATCAATATCAGAGGAATGGAAATAATAATAATAACAGAGGCAACTACAACAGGAATGACCAGCAGAGCAGGATAACTTATCCACCCAGGGCCAATGAAACAAGGAATGATCCCCTTAGGAACCAAGGCAGGAGGGGTCCTCCAGGTGGATGCTTCATGTGTGGGGGAAACCATTTTGCTAGAGAGTGTCCCAGGATGAAAGGACGGATTAGGGCCAATCAACTCCAACAAGGACCCCAACAAAGGATTCATGCAACAGTTAGGAACCGAAGAGGAAGATACCAGAATGTTCCCGTGGAAACTACAGGTACACTATTTGAACAACCAATTTCAATTCTAATTGACACTGGGTCATCTGAATGTTTCATATCACCTGAATTAGGAAGCAAATATGCATTAATCTTGTGTGAAATAGTGTCCTACTTTGTCATTCTTGTGTGAAATACATCCTTATCTTATCTAGAAAATGGATATATCATTACATGAATCTCGTTATTCTTGTGAGAAAGACATCTTTATCTAAAAAAATGAATAGATCATTACATAAATTTCCTTAAATAACACACAGATAACAACCGGATTCAAAAAACTGAGAATCCTTTGAAGAAATTCATGGAGCATAGTCTGTTGTGTTGAAGGTGTCCTCGCAAAACATGAATGTGTTGATTGCTTGCCTGGAGAAGAACAAGCAGAATAAAGAAACGGTGATTATTGATGACGAGTTGGCTTCTAGTTCTGTTCTACACTCTTACAGACACAGAACCAGGCAAAATGCAAGTGAGCTGGAGCTGAAGACCAAAGGCAATCAACAGATGCAGGAAAATAAAAAATTGAAAGAGGCAGCTAATGCGATGATGATGTTGGTCAAGGATGCGGAAGAGACTATAAAGATTTTCATCCGAAATGTAATTTTGTTTTAGGGGTGCCAGTCTCTCGCTAGCCTTGAGTTGTTCTTTTCTTTGGCTGTTGTTCTTTTTGATGTTATTTTGCAGTCTTTCTCTCTTTGTTCAGTCTTTTCTAGTTTCTCTATTGCTTATCTCTTCGTTATGTAAGCGGGTTTCAAGTCCCTTAAAACCTGATTTTCCTTAATCAAAAACAAATTTCAATTGAAAAACCTAATTATGAGTTGAACCTAAAACCTACTTTCCACATTTAAAAACTTACAAATATTCCTCAATATTCTTATGAGAAACCCACTTTAAAAAATGATAAATCATTGCATAAACCTCCCTTGAATAACCCATCAATAACAAAAGCCTTAATTGAAACCTACTTTCCACATAAGAAACTACTGGTCAATCATCCATACATTTTCAAAGATGCTACATATTCATCTTATTTTAAATCTAAAAATATACTTCTATGTGCTCTCCCTAACCATCGGCTGAGATGGGGGCCAATGCTATCCAATAATGGAATGCGGAAAGAAATTTTATGAATATAAAAAGTTGATTTTTATGTTAGCACGTTAGGCTTATATCTTGTCTCTCTAGCATGTGCTGCCATGTTTCCATATGAGGTAGACGTAGGAAAATACAATTGTTTGAATATTTAATGCAAAATCTCTCAATTATCAAAACCAAATTAGGGTTGAGTTAGTTTCATTCCTTCCCCTTTTGTTTTGTTGCGTAGTTATGATGTTTACTTGTGTTTTAATGGAGGCCTCTCTCATCATATCATTCTATTGGGTGACCCATTTTCTGTTTGGCTTTGGTTTTCACTATTACCAAAAAAAAGCAAAACCAACCTTTTAATAAAAGTTTTTGTTTGGATTAATTAATCCATTTGAGTGGAGTTTCCTGTCAACTTCATTAGGGAGTGGTATATTCAAGAGCATGTTCTTTGTTTTTTTAGCACATCCAATAGGATATTAATGGACCCTGCTTGGCTCTATTATTGGTGTTATATTTTATGTTTACTTTGAAGTGTAGGGCCATAATGTCATGTGACCATCTTCTCTTTACTTTCCTCTACATGTATTAAGGTGTAATGGAGAAATTTTGCCAAATTTCATTTAGATTTAGAGTTTTTAAATGGAATACTTTAATACAATTATATATGAATAAATGATGTCTTTGTAAATTTAGGTTTTCTTTTTCCTTTTTTATTTAAATATAGTTTTATTTATATTTGCATTTATTCTTATATATCCAGCACATTTATATTTATATTCATACCTGATTATCTATCTCAATATGATGGAGTCAAATGGAGGGTCTACAAAGAAGATTGTTCAACCGTGCAACCAAGAGTTAACAAAGCGAAAATATCATATGATGGAAAAGAACTTACCTTTGATTCAACATAGTAGAATGATTACGACATGTTTGGTCTACTACATGAGATTACAAATTGACTCGCATTGCACCACATGCTTGTTACAAGCTTCCATGCAAAGAGACAAAGAAACTCAAGAATAAGGCTCAACCTCTTATAAAACTAACTCAATTGACTCTCAATGAATGTACAAGATGCACTTATATATAAACTCTACGCCTTTTGAATGATTCGTGTTGACCACAAGGTATCCAAACACTTGATATTTTGTGAATGTGTAGGTTGTTTGAAGAGTTAATGAAATTCATTACAATTTCAATTGAAGATCTTCTTGGTCCCATACTACCTTGTGAAATGTCAAATTTAATGCCACAATGTACAAAAAACAATTGTAAACTTTGACTAAAGAAATATGTTATATGTTCCCTTTAATGTGAACCTCTAATGTTAGTAACTTTTAGTAAACTAATCCAAAGCTTGTTGGAAATATGTGCCTCGAATTAACTTGACCTGTGTTCAGACTGATTGGAGTAACCTATCTCGTTTGAACAGTTGTCGATGTGATTCTTGTCGATGGGCCGATGGAATCTTCTTCCTATGATCGGTTAATAGGTGATCAAGTCCGAGATGATCTAACGATTGTCGCTATACCACAACGGGAAGATGATTGTTAGTTAATCCTTGCTCCTTGGCGACAAAGCACATGCAAAAAGAAATGTGTTAAAGACCGTGCAAGTTGAAGGTGGATCAACGGTTGTCACTATACCGCATGATGGAGATGCACAAAGTTTATCCTCTGCGACTTGGCGACCATGGTGGGACCCGGTAAGAGAGAAACTCAGATGAGTTAACGGGTGAGCAAGTCCGGGATGATCGAACGATTGTCGCTATACCGCTATGGCAAGATGCACGAAGTTTATCCTCCGCCACTTGGCGACCAAGGTGGGGTCCAACAAATAAGAGCTTCATTCTGGACAGTTAGTGAGGTCGTGCTAAGGTGGCAGGGCAGGGACCCTGGAGCCAATTAGGGGGTGCCACGTGGCGGAGCGCAAAAAGAGAGATTGAGCATATCATCGGAAGATCGGAGCAATGCATTTGTGGTTTTTCCGATGGTCGATGGAGTAGAGACTGACTACGGGTGTGCGCTTGAACCGGAGTCCAAAAGATAAACACTTGGACAGTGAAGATGGTCTTGTCGGTGTATATGAATATGAATCGACCCGACTTCGTGGTGCATGTGGGATATTGTGTTTCTCATAAATGCAGACCGACGCAGACGGTTAGACTTCAAACCGTTGGTGCAATTGCTCAGATGAACTGTCGACAATTTGGTATATGAAGCCATTGGATAACTATGGTGTTGTGACTAATATCTAAGAGTCAATTGTAGTGTCTAGTTTGTTAGAATCTGAGAACGAATGCCTGTAGTAGCAGACTGAAACTTTATTGTAAATTCATTTACTGAAATAAAGTGTTTCAACTATTGGTGGTGGGTTTTTTTCCCGAAAGGGTTTTCCCACGTAATTCTTGGTGTTTTGTCTCTGTGTTGATTCTATGTGTTCTGTCTATGTTATTCTTAACGTTCTGTAAAAGTTTTAAACTGCATTCTTGCATGATTTTCCCTGTTAATTGACATTAGGAAGGTGTTTCCGCAGTGTGCTTTCCTTACAAAGCTACTATAATCTGAATATATTGTGTATGAAATACAACTCGACTCATGTTATTTGTTGCATGACAAATTGAGATAATTCAGTGAAATGTGGTAAGAACTATTAGGATGCATCAAACACTTAGAGTTATTTGAAAAGTGAGTCTCGCACTTTGTCAATTTTGGATAAATTCCAAGGTTTTCTATCTCAATTTGTAAAATTCATAATGCATCTTCTATTGGTCTTCCTTTCCACTTGACTAATAATTCAATCTACTCTTTATTTATGGTGCTACATCCAATTTGGTCATCGAAAAAATGTTCTATCTACTCTTGTGGTTGTTGTAATTTTTGTTCTTAGAAGGAAACATTTTTTAGTGTCATCACTTAACAATCCTTCATGATGCTAATGAAGATCTGCAATGTTGAATATGGGTGATATGTCAATTGTTTCTGGCAACTCAACCCCTTATGTGTTGCCTAAATCAAACTTCTTAAAGAATATTGCATGGTCCAAGCTTCGACACCTTCAGCTTGTTGCATGTACCTACTAGGAATCTTTCTTTATTGAAATACACCATGTATTGCTCCCCAAGTACAAATTCTTTGTGTTTCCTCTTCTCATCTATCTGACTTTTGTATTTGTTAATCATTGACTCCAAATGTTTCCTAACCTAATTGTGCTCTGTTCCATGTAGTTTTCAAATTACTCTACTTTTACACTCCTTTTTCCTTCCCTGTTGATGTCCATAAGCTTCGCTACTCCTCTAGGATGCAATCTAGTCACTATCTAGTGTCCTTCCAATACTTTTGTTTACTAAATTATTGTCTACAAAATCTAGTTACGATAATATCATGTCCTAATTCCCTACCCTTTCTCCTACAACCTTCTCAAACTCTTATTCTACTACCTCTTCTTATCTATCAGTTGTGATTGAAATGTTGAACTCAATTTTAGATTAATGTTAATCTTCTTCTATAGTGTCCTACAAAATATCTTGTGAACTTGGTATCCCTATTAGAAATTATTCTCCTCAATAATCTATCCAATCTCACAATCTCTTTGAATAATAGGTTAATTGTACAAGTATCGCATCATGTGTTTTCTTTCAAGGAAAGAAATGTGTCATTTTGGAAAATCAATTCACTACTGCAACAAATATAGAATCATATCATTATGAGTGTTTGGTAGTCATAATAGAAAACCTATGCTTATATCTTTCCATGGTTTTTCGGGACCATCAAAGGTTGGTATAATGTGGTGTTTTGACTACTCCTAATTGAAAATTGATGGGTTCTACACTCTTGAACAAGTTTTCTTACATTCTTGTGCGACAAATAATGTTCACTTACCAAAACCATTATCTTGTCTAGATACCAAAGTGCCCTAATTTGCCACTATGTTTCTCCTTGATCCAATTCTCCTACATTGAATTCCTACAAATGCACAATTGTTTTCCCTTGAATAACATACCATCTTGAATGAAATATCCAGGCACTTGCCCATGTCTATCACTATTGGTTCTCTACTTACTTTCTAGGATTTTGCAAAATCAAGGTCATATTCATATAGGTGTTTCATCTCTTCAAATATCATTACATCTACCTTCATCTTTGTCAACAAGTTTCTTCTCCTACCTAATGCATCTATAACCTTGTTTGACTTTCCACTCTGGTGCTTGAATACAAATGTGTAGTTCTACATTAACTCTACCCATCTCATGTGTCTTTGATTTCAATTTATCTTAATTTTTCAAATATTGCAAGGCTTGATGGTTAGTATACAACACAAATTCTTTAGGCAACAAATAATGTCTCCACTTCTTCAGGGCTTGTATTATGGCATAGAATTCCTAATCATAGATTGAGTATCTCTTTCTTTCATCATTTAAATTCTCATTGAAATATGTTATCAGTGTCCCTTCTTGACTCAATATTGCTCCTATAACACTTCCACTAAAAAAAACAATCAACCCGAAATACTTTATCGAAATTAGGGAAAGCTAGCAATGTCTACTTGGCTACCTTTTACTTCAAAAACTCCTTTGTGATCTTTATGTCCACTTGAATTCCTTCTAATCTCCCTTCATTATATATGCCATTGGTGTACAAATGGCTCTAAAGCTCCTAATGAAATTCCTATAGAAACTTTCCAATCCATGAAAAGATCTTACCTCTCCAATGCTAGTTGGTGTTGGAATCTCCGCAATTTCCGATACTTTCTCTATGTCCATTTTGAACCCTTGATAAATCTCAAATAGACCAATTCTATTTTCATGAAACTACACTTTTTTATGTTTATTAGCAACTTCTCTTCCCTCAACCTTTGAAATACTTGTCTAATATGCCATAAATGTTCCTCTTTTGTCCTACTAAAAATAAGAATATCATTCAAGTAAAAAATAATGAACTTCCCAAGAATTAGTTTAAGACCTTATTCATCAATTGCATGAATTGCATGAATGTACTTGGTGCATTGGTCAATGCAAAAGGCATGACTAACCACTCATACAATCTTTTATTTGTCTTGATTGCAGTCTTCCATTCATCTCCCTTTTTATGATCCAGTTGTATCCACTCTTTAGGTCCATCTTTGTGAAGTACTTTGCACCACTCAACAACCCTTAATATCATCCATCAAACAATCCATAAATTTTGCAAAGATGGGAAATTCATTAGGTTTCTTTGTCAAAATATAGGATGACTGATAAATCAGACAAGTTTGACAAATTATCTACATCCATGAAGTACAAATGTCAAGAGGAACCTAAGGGCTCTAAGATTGCCTCCACAGTCTAGACACTGTAGATATTGATTCGGGCCATATTGACCAAGAGTTTCGTGAGAGGACATTTGGAGATGATGCAACACTTAGGTCCAAGATAATAGCCGATTTAGGATCATCTCACATATTGGATTCCCTGCTACAGTGCAAATCCTAGAGCTGATTCTGGAATGTGCCCAAAATTATGACCCAGATACAAGAACATCAAGACACCTAAATGGGAATATCATTTTGGATATCTCCCCTATGCTTGCAATGCATGTCTTTTTCCTTCCACTCAGGGCATAGTGACAACATTAGAAAGGATACCGCTCATAAGGAATATAAAATAGATGAGGATGGCCATGTTAGGAATTTGAACAGGTCTTCGTTGATGAAAGAAAAAAAAAACAATCACCAAGAACCTCACGAGATCAAATTTATGGGGAGGTATTGGTGATATGATCACCTTGCTGAATAAGGTAATGGGTAAACCAAACACTAGGCTATATCAAACCTAGATGTACTAGTTAACTAACATGATCTTGAAGGATAGAGAGTACATTGATTGGGCACAACTAGTAAGTGATAACATACATCATCAGCTCACCACTATCTAAAATAACAATAAATTCACAATGACATCCTATGTCAATTATTTGTTAGCAAGACAGGCCTCCTTCCCAAGGTCAGCAACAGAGAGAACAATAGGATAAAGACAAGGACATAAAAAAGTCTGAGAACATTATACGCAGTTAGAATACAAAGAGTCCCGTAAACATTTCAAAATGGTTAATGATACAGTAACCATGCATAAATTGACTATAGATGATATAGTAACCATTACGCTAGGCCCTCACAAGATATTACAAATTTACAAGAAATAATATCGTAAGCCTCTCATGGCCACTTTGGAATAATAAATTATTGGCAGATAAAAATTATTTTTAAAATTAGGTATAAGAGAAAACCTCTTTCAATTTTACTGCTTCATTCAGAATATTCTCATTTTAAACTTATAACCAGGTTTTTAAGTTCTAAATCATTCCCACAAATATGCCTTCTAGAGACTCCAGAGAGGAATAAAAATGAGCTGGAGGTTAAATCAGATTTCATCTCCTTTCTTTAAGTAATAACAGCCAAAAAAACTCGATCATTTCTGAATGATAATGGTGGATTGCTCAAGGGATCCCGATTGAATGCATATTCCCTGAAAAAGCCTACACTCAGTACATGATCAAAAAGATATAGCATCTTTTGTCAAATTTGAGTCCGATGTAAAACTTCCCACTGACTCGTGGATGTCTTGGATTCCTCTAACTGTACTTTTTGTTTTGAAAACTTTTACAGTAACTTTTCTTAAGGTACCAATCAAAACTTCATTGTCTATATGAAGAATTAATGCAGTAAATGAACAATTTGCCGAGTAGAATAACCACTATATGTCAAACTTGTTTCATGCCAAGTAGCTGTTTATTCTTTCCCTATCTCGAGAAATCACCAATTGTAAAAGAATACATCAACACTTCTTCAACAAAAAGTGGCTACTTGACAATTCAATCTGCATAACAATTAGACTGCAGGGTCTATAACAAATGAATAAAAATGGAAAGAAGGGTTCCCAAATTTAATGTGCGCAGATCTGGGTAAGGCTCTATTTTTATATTTAAAGCCATGACCCAATAAGGAAGCAAGCCCCAAAATTGTTTCTTTAGCATGTCTCAAAACAACGAAGTTCTACAAAGGTAGCAAAAAATGGAAATAGAATTAACTTTAGATTAAATCCAATCACCCAAAAGGTCTAAACATGAGCACCACGCAAGTATCTTCTTTCATATAAACCAGTGACTTGATCCGCAACTGCCCACATTATGGCCTGTCCTGGAGGTATCCTCATAAGCCTTGGAAGTAATCCCTTCCACAAGGCTAACAATCCTTCTTCTGCAAAAATTGTTCTCAATGCATGAACCATGCCCTTATACTTAAGTTCCCCGGTCTCAACAGATCTACTTTGGGCCATTAATCTTGTTTTCACGACATCAAAAGGACCTGTGCATATAGGACCTGCAGTTCCTGCCAGAAACCCTGATATCATGGATTGCCATGGCTGAAGAGTCCGCCTGTCATCTTCATGCTTTTTCCATAGAACAACATCAAATGCATTCTTGGCAGTGAACATTGCTGCTTGATTAATTCCATTTCTCATAACAGTTGGTGCTGCACCAGCCCAGAGGCCAAACAAACCTTCCTCACGCACAATGCTAGTTGCACAATGAACTGGGCCTTTATACTTCAGCAGCTCCGAAGCTAGACCTCTCTGCTGCTGTAACCTAATCTTTACCACCTGCAGTTTTTTGGGAATGAATTAATTAGAACTGAAGTGAAGACAAGATGCTAATGCGATTAATGAAGCCAAAGAGACTTAACATTTAGTCAAAATCAAGATGTTAATCATATTTGATTTGATACTTACGGAAAGCAAAAATATGACTAAAAGCCATAAAATCATATACAAACCCTATGGAACCAAAATAAAATTTTAATATCCCAAAAATGCAAAATGAAGAGGAACCAAACACAAACTTTAATTGCTAAAAAATCTTGGGCTGCTATAAACTTCAAATAAGAAAGAATTTCATACTTCTTTTAAGTTATTCATTCAATTATCTACAATTGTTCTTTCATGTTTGGGCAATAATAAAAGCAGTACTACGTTACAGCCATTGTGTTCTACATCTTCACAAAAGAAAAATAAAAAAAGAGGATATTAGTATAGTTGAAAATAATTACAAAAGATGGCAAATCTTATGAAACCCGACAAATAATTTGCAAGAACTGAAGATGAGGTCAAAACCCAACACCTAAAAGAAGTTACAGGACACCATCAAAATAATCTCAATCAAATAAACACGAGGCAAAAATCCACAATGGCTATTATCAATTATGTAAGACTTGTGAAAGAAACAAAAATGTTAGGCACACAAGCAAAATTCCCAGAACCTAGGAGTAAGTGATGGAAAACTCATAAATCTCAGTGTTTTCAACTTTTCAAGGATCTCAGTTTATTCAATGGTCTATAGTGATAATTTAAATTATTTTATCAAATCCATAACTTACTATGATGTTGCTTGGACATGAAGTGAGAAATTAACCTAGTTAATTCAATCTATTTCTTATTATTCAGATATGGATTAAAGAATGGGATAACTTATCTAAAGCCACAAAAAATATATATGAAGCCATCACCAAATGAGGTTCAAATTCAAAGGGGCTTATCCAAATGATTCGAAGAACTTGTTTGCAGTGAAAGTGCACACAAAGATCCAAGCATCTCTATCAGTTCAAGGACAAAACATTTACAAACTTCTGGTTAAGAGGTACGGGTGTGGGAGAATTATAGCAGGGGCCTAAAAAGTTCCCGGGAGAGGCACTTGACCAAAAAGCCCTCAGTCAAGTGGAACTCATCACCCATCATTAGCACTGTTCATCCGAACAATCTGCAACAATTCAAAGACCTGAAATCATTACCTAAATTACTTAATCAGTTAAATGCTTGAATGACATTGTGAACATCGTTCTTGCATGTTCAGTGAAAAAAGGAGACCCTTGTCAATACTGACTCCTAGCATTCTGACATGGACACAAATGACTTGTACAAAACCCACAAAATAATAACAGAGTGCAATGTCCCCTTTTTTATTTAATTAATGTTGAAGACCGAAAGCCCATTCTAATATTTTGTGTGGGCTAATGGGAATTTGCTAAGGAAATAAATTTGATTAATATTTATTTTTGGCGCCCAGGTTAATAATTATTTTTCAAATTTGGCAAATTGGGCCATTTGACTATGAACTTATTTATTATTTTTTGTATTTACCCAAAATGGGGCTTGGGATCTTCACAACAGATTCTATGATGAGGTATTTAAGCAGTTACAACTTGACATACATACCAAAGTGGAAACTATTTTGAGGAAGGAATATTATGTGACAAGGCAATTAGGTAGGAGTTATAAAATTGCTTTATTGAGGAACATCTTCATAAATATGTATGACAGGTTTTATGACGGTTGTGAGTGTTACTAGCTAAAAATAACCAGGAATCAAGTCGAGGTTATGACAACTCATTGAGTGGACTTAAGTGGTGAAGGAAGGTTTAACATTTTATTATTTTAATTGCCCGGAGATTCGGAGATATGGGGTATTAGAATTCAGGCCCTCTCATTTCTGTTTAGTCTGGGCTTCTCTTCAGTTTTCCATCTCATACCAATTTATCAACTTTCTTCATAATTTGAGCACTTGCGTTCAACTACAGGGGTCAAGAACTAAACCCCTTTAGTTTCCTATGAGCAATCTTCACACAGCTTGAGATTGTACTTCAAAGCTGTCTGAATTTCTACATATTTTAGTAATCTATATTTACAGAAAACGTGTATTTCAGAAGATTCAATATATTGTGGGAGCATATCTCTTTGTAATCAATTTAAGTATATTATTTTTTGTAATAGAAGTGTATACATATTGCATTATATTTGAAACTTCAGCATATTTATGTTATTTTTGCAATCCATTGTTACATCAAAGCTTTGTCTGGATTTTAACATATTTTAGTAATCTATATTTACAGCAAACGTGTATTTCAGAAGATTCAATATATTGTGGGAGCATATATCTTTGTAATCAATTAAGTATATATTTTTTTGTGATAGAAGTGTATACATATTGCATTACATTTGAAACTTCAGCATATTTATGTTATTTTTGCAATCCATTGTTACATCATTGAATGTGCGTGTGAATATATATATACTTGGCAAATTGCTACCAAGGGGGTATCTCCCATATCATTAATCACAAAGAAAAACAAGATACATAGTTTTAGCAGCAGAAAAGCAAACAGAATCCTTGTAGCCTCTATGACCTCTTGAGCTCTACTTAGCTGCTCAAAAGGGAACAAGTCTCCGTTTACACTCATCAAGTACTCATATGTCTCAATGTCATACATATCCTTCTTTTTCAGAATCACCTCTTTGTCAAACGCATCACCAACGAAACCATTAAAGGCTTCAGGCTTAAGCCTCTTCAAGGCCTTCACAGTTGGGTCTGAAGATGGGGGAAAACCATACATCTAATAGCCTTTTCCACTACCTCATGGTCCCCAGTAGTCTGTACCAGAATGTAAACAAATCCCTCAAAGGAGCTCAGCATTGTGTACATGACCACGGCCCAGGCATTCATCCCCTAAAATCTTCCTCACCACTTCCTCCGCCTCGTCCACATCCAGAGCGAAAACTTCCTTCAGTTGTGCCTCCACCGATGCCTAATTGCAGTCGCAGTCGCACTCCGGAATTATCACTGTATCAAGCTCCTTGGTCCCCGACCCCGCCATACTCTGCACCTAGATATATTTACCCCTCTGCATGATCGGCTTTATAGCGGGAGGCATAGTTGGCAACTTCCATAAGGGAAGTCACTTCAAACCGATAATCCCGATCAAATCGGGCTATGCGATATGGATGGATCCCCTAGACAGCTCCTCACGTACCACCTGTACTCAAGTGTATCCCAATGAAGGTGTTCTCGACGCTGCCTTCTGCAGACATCAAAAGCAGTGTCTAAGAACGAGGTGTGGTCACTGAAGCTTAGACCAGTCTAAGCCATGATTTCATCTGCAATGATAGCATCATTTGTCAGATCAATGGTATGATTGGAAAGAAAATCTACCTCCTAGTTTGCTTCACGAAAGACATGTTTTATTGAGAAATCCATTCCTTCCAGGATCTCCCGAATGTCATTCACCCACATTCTGGATTTCCAACTTGGGGCATTTCCAGACATTTCCAGAGCTTACAATCCGAATTACATTTAAGCAGTCTCCTTCAATATCAATATTGAGGAGATTCTGCTCCTTACGCAATCTTAGGCTGCCAAGGAGGGCCGCATATTCGGCATCATTGTTGGTGCCGTTAGGAAGCTTGACAAAACCTCCCCATATATATATATCCAATGTATGCTCACTTTGCTTCCATGGAACCTGATTGATCAAAAAGTGGTGAGTAATAATATTTATTCACCGTATGCTCTCACCTTGCTTTCATGGAAGCTGGGTGATTAGGAAGTGGTAAATGAGAATATTTATTCACCATATGCTCTCACGTTGCCTTACAGGATCTTGATGAGATAGTGATAAATATTTTATTGAAAAAAAAAAGGTAAATACATTGATATCAGAGTTTTAATGTTGCCAACCTACAAGGTAAATAAAATTGTTGATACTTCCCAATGAAAGAGACACCAGAAAAGCAACCAACCATTGATCAAACACAAAATATTGAAGACAATATGGCAAGAGGGAGAAGACAATAGAAGAAATTGATAGATGAGGAAAAGGAGGATTTCTTCCTTGAGACTCCAATTGGAATCCATCAAGGGAAAGAGAAATTGGCAAACGCTGATGGGACAAATGATGCAATTCCAAAATAGCATGAGAGATCAAGACCATGCTGAAACATCTTAGAGAAATGGGAGTACATCTACAAATAACCAATCCATGATTAGCTCCATGTCAAAGCCAACCGAATCCATGTTTGTGCAAAGAGAGGAGAAGGAAAGAAAATACCAAGAGGCCCCTCCAACGGAACAGATTGACATAATTTTTGAGGAGTACCCAGGTAAATTTGAAGCTGTCTGCTTGTTAATTACCTAGACATTCTTGTAAAAAGAATTTCTAATAGAAGAACTCGAAATGACAACAAAAGCAATGAAAAGAAAGCAACCGCAACAAAAAGTAAGATAAGTGCCCCTACCTTTGATGGTAGTAAGAAGATTTCAACTTGGGCTTGGTTACAAAAATTGCAAATTTAATTTATGTTATGCTTAACTCTATGGAGGGGGCAGATGCCATTCAATTTTCTACATTGCATTTAGAAGGTATTGCTTATGATTGGTGGCACCATACTTTGATTACATAAAGACAAAGCTTTGTGCAAACATTTGATGACTTCAATCAATATATTCTAGATTGTTTTGATTGGAAAGATGAAGATTAATAATTCAGAGCGCTTGCAAGAATCAAACAATTGAACTTCGTATAAATGTTTGATATTTCTGAAAGAATTGTTTTTTTATTTGTTTAAGGTCTGTTTATAGATTGAACTTCTCAGAAGTACTGATAAGGCTTTTGCACCCTCTTCACTACAAGAAGCAATCGCAAGAGCTTTAATGTTTGAGCCATATGTGCTTGAGAACAAATTTTCATCTCAATCCAAAACACCCACCTTTACAAAGCGTAAAGGGAATTTTTAGAAAGGGGAATTGTATTCACGTCCACAAAAAACCACACAACAACCATCTGCAATAAAGAAAGTAAATGACTACAGAAAAAAAAAAACTCGAGAAAGAAATGTTTTTCTTTCAAGGAGCCATGGGAACCTGGTCATAGATACCTTGGCAAGGGTCAAGTACATCACATTGAAGTGGTATCTGATGAAGATACAAATTCAAAAAAACTTCATAACCATACATAGAAGAGCATAAACCAAAAAACTTGGTATTCGGGCATACTTGCAACTCTTTTAGGAGCACCCCAATACCATCAATTTAGAGTTCAAGGAGTTCTTTCCAAGTAGTAGACCATAATGTTTATTAATAGTGGGGATACCCATGTTAGGACTTGGGTGATATTCACCTACAAAGAGTTGTTGCTGGAAGAGTTTGTCAACAGAATACTTCGCGGTGAAATGTGATGAGTTGTCAAATGTTGTGTACAGTTCGCATGGTGATTTACATATACCAATGATGTTGTCGGTGTTGGAGTACATCATATATGTTGTTTCACATGTGGTGATGCTATGGTAGCAACCGCAAGGCATTTGGAAGAACTCACAACTGCATAAGACAAGTGTTTGCAAGAGATCACCAATCAATGATGCCGGAGCACTTGCCGCAAAGCTAGAGATCATGCAACATAATCTGAGGGCAAGATAATGAACTAGAAGATGAACTGTCATCTAAATACACCAATCACACATTGTTATCATCCTAATCTCTTGGTCATCTACAATAGGGGTCAAAATCCCCTTTAGATGGTTGATTTTCTATGAATATATCGATATATATCAATCTGTGTAAATGAGCCAAGGTTACTTTTGAAAGACCATATTGTATTGAATCTATTTTAATTCTACATAATATACCTGTCAATGTCTTTTGGTGGTGGGTTTCTCCCAAATGGGTTTCCCATGTAAATATTTTGTGTCGTGTAAATCTTGTGGATGCATACTATTTCATTTATTTCCATAAATGTTGTTCGCTGGATTTTTAAAGTGTTGTTGACTGTCATCTGAATACAATAATCTTAAGTCTTCACCATCCTAGTCTCTAAGTCGTCTACAACAAGGGTCAAAATCCCCAACAGTCCACAACTTCTTGATGAAAACTTGATGATTAGAGGACTAAAAATTGAAGACTTTGTTAGATTCCATGTCATAGTAGTAGACGGTTTCCCCATCCCATGCACCAAAATTAATCTGACTAGCATGGTTTGGGGTGTATAATGATTGCATTCCCTTGGGTTTTAACAGAATTATCAATCCATAGAGTTTAAGTTTAAATATGACGGGGCAGTTGTGATGCTTAGAGGTATTTCTGATGGATCACTCTGAGTAGTCACAACTAAAAGATAAAGAGGACTTTTCGGAAGGGGTACGTTGCTTGCATAGCAAATTGTTTGGTGATGCCTACAAGGTCATCTGTGGGTAAGAATTGTACTTATCATGTTGATATTTAGAGTATTTTGGATAAGCATAGTGGGATGTTTAGTGATTTGCCTCCAAGGTTACCACATTATAAAGAATTCTAGCAAATCATAGAATTGAAATTAGGTTCTAAGCCTATCATGATCACTCCTTGCCATCACCCAAGGATATACTATGAGGAGATAGAGAATGACATAAAGGAGCTATAGAAGATGGGTCACATCAGCCCTAATTCTAGCCCATTTGTTTCATCAATGTTTCTTGTGAAGAAAAAGAGATGCAACCACAAGAATGAGCATCAACTGCAAAGTCTTGAACAACAAAACAATTGAAAACAGATATTTTGTTCCCATATCAATTAGCTCATTTGATGACTTGCATCGAGCAATTTATTTTTCAAAGATTGATTTGAGATCAGGCTACCATCAAATATGTGTGAGGGATGAGAATGTGTACCAGATAGCATACAAAAGACACTTTGAATTCTTGGTCATGCCTTTTGGATTAACAAATGCTCCAACTATCTAGTCATGCACAAATTAGACATCCAGTAATCAATTACGAAATTTTGTTTTGGTTTTCATTGACGACATTTTGATTTAGAACAAGACTTAAGAAGAGCATTTAATCCTTAATGTATTAAAGCGATGGGCTCTCTTTGCAAATGAATCCAAATGTGAGTTTGGGGTGACGGAGATCTTGTCATTAGTGTTCAAAGTATTCAAGTGGATCAACAAAAAATCCCAACCATCTTGGATTAGCCTTCTAACACACTAACACAATTTAAAAGATTCTCTGGCTTTTGCAATTACTACAAAAAATTTGTTAAGGGATTTTCATAGTACAAACACCCTTAACTGATAGAAAAAAGAAGAAAGCTTTTCAATCGACAAAAACAACACAAAAAACTTTTGACGTTCTTAAGGAGGTAATGAGTTCAAGTCTTGTGCTTGCTATTCCATATTTCTAACTTCCATTTGCTCTAAAATGTGATGTCTTGGGAGAAGGAATTGAAGCTATATTAGTACAAAGAAGCATCCCATAGCATTTGAAAGCAAGCAGCTGAAAAGATCTGAAAAAGAAATCTCCATACATGAAAGAGAAATGTTGGTTATCATGCATGCTTTGGCCATATTCCAACGATATCTAGTTTGTGAAAGATTTTTGGTGAAAATAGAGTAACAATTTGAAGTTCTTCCTTGGCCAATGTAACTTGAATGAGAGGCAACAAAAATGAGTTTGTAAGCTCTAATCTTATGATTTTGATATAGAGTACATGAAAGGAAAAAAGACTATACCTACTGATGTATTTTCTAGGATGCCTACTCTATATTCTACTTCTGTTATTTATGTTGATTGGAAAGTCTCTATTAGGACAAAATATGTTAGAAACACATTTGCTACTAAGTTCCTTGATGAGACTGTGTGAGATGACAGATTCATAATGGCAAATGGTCTCACTCTTTATAAAATAGAGTTCCATTGGTTCTTAAATCCAAAATGAAGGGAAAGATTTTGAAAACTTTTCATGATGTACCACTAATAGAGCACCCAGGATACAAATCAGTAAAAAAAAATTCAAGAAAATCTAATGAAATAACTTGGATAAAAAGGGAATATAATGTGAAATATTCTACAAATAATTGATAATAACTGAGAATAACAAGACACTTTGTAGGGGAAAACCTCCAAATATCTCCAATGAGAACACAACTCACAATCTAATAATTATAAACTTACATCTAGCTCCTATGTATACCTAATTATGTCTTGTCTACCACCCCAACCAACTTAGACACTTAAATATGACACCTAGGATGACCTAAATATCTAAATAAGAATAAAATAACGATCATATAACTTAATTAAGAGTTAAGGTAGCCACAAGCCAACTACACATAACCCTATGCAAACACTAGGTAGCCACAAGCTGACTACTCATAACCATATCCACACTCCAAGGTTAAAGGCGTAGCAAAAAGGGACTTAAGGAGGATGTCCTCAAACACATCAAAAAATGCATAACCTGCCAACATAATAAAGCATGAAATGTCTTTCCAATAGGTTTACTGCAGTCATTGCCAATTCCAAATCAGAAGTTGGATAGTATACCCATGGATTTCATCGCAAGCCTCCCCAATGTAAATGGTAAATATTGCATTTACTAGGTATACATCCTTCTTTTCAACTTCTTCAAAACTAAAAAAGCATTAGGTAGCATATTTGTGAAGAGCACACAAATATATTATGATGGGGGAGGGGGGCACAGGAGCAAGTGAATTAGTATATTACAACTTTTTACTATTTTAAAACTTTATTAATTACAATAACATCATTTACTCAACATCAATAATTATGCACATGAGAAAAACACAAAAACACATGATATTTACCAAAATGAATGCTCCTTTATTTAATGACATATCATGGCAAATTTGTTACAATCATTCCCTTTTCAAAATTTGCATTCTTGTGCAATCTTTTCAATGATTTTTCACCTTGATTTTAGTGTTGAACTACAAAATTAAATAACATGACTTGTCATCATGGAAAAATAGTAATATTTTGTCAATTACTTGTTTAAGGTAACCTTTAGTATGATACCTTTCATTAATTTTATTTGTTGTGGATAGTTCCTAGGCTTTTCAAGAGATTTTACCAAATTTGGAAACTTCTGACCATTCAGGGGCAACAAGACAAACATAAATGTAGTTGGTAGCACAATGCCCAATATAATGACTATGGTTTTATCCTTTGGAAATTGATATCTCCTTGTAAGCTTGAACTAGATATTGATTCATATTTTCAAGGTTAAATTCAAAATTTACAGTGACCAAACAGCCCAAAAACACTTATACGAAAATGATTGAAAGCCTTCGAAGAAGGCAAAACATACAAACAAGAAAACAACTATAGCACATACATACAATCTTATGAGTTTGAATCTTATTCATAGTGTTTAAGATATATAACATTAATCCAGATATCATGGATCTCACTAACACTATTCATAAAGATCAAAGGCAATGTATTACTTGCATTCAGCAATTGTATAAGGACCACTCCAAAGAGAATCAAACTCCGAACAGAGACCAAGCTTTTCTGCTCTTTCTTTCCATTTGAGGACCAAATCTCCACCTTTAAAGTTTGGCTAGAAGGATCGCTTGTCAAACCATCGCTTGACAATCTGTTAATCTTAGGCCATATAGTTTTTACCCAATTCTTTTTTTCTTCTAGTTCCAACAATTTTGATATCCTTCATTCCATAGCTCTATCATCCTCTACTACTAACTACTTGATCAATTGCAATGTTGAACGTTCTATAGATACTGGCAAAACAACTTATTTTCTATAGACTAGTGCATGGGGAAGTCTCAAGTAATGAAATCAACCCATAAGGCTAGTTTCATATTTTAATGCCATTCCCTCTGTCGTTATGCTCCAATTCGCTTGATTGTTTTGATCAGATTTTTATTCACTAATTATGCCAAACCATTTCATTGTGGATAGTAGTTTGATGACGCCTTCAAATAGATACCATATGTCAAAGAAAATTCAGAAATTTGGGCACCCAAAAACTCTTTCCATTATCAGATATACTAGTTTGTGGCACCCCAAATCTAATAACAATATCTTCTAAAAAACTTAGGATAACAACTTCAATGGCTTCCTTGAGTGTAACTACTTGTCATGCCCCGATTTTGTATTAACAAATTAGATTAATAAACAAAACCATACACATCCTAAGGTGATAATGTATATGCAAACCTGACAACAGTAGTATTTAATATTTCTTTTAAATCAACCGTTTGAAAGATAATCGGATTAATTCATAAAGTAATAAACAGGTATTAGTATTGGCAGACCAGATCTGACGCATGTCAGATCTGTCTGCCTTTGCAACAATTAAATAGATCACTAATTTATGCAGCGATGTGAATGTTGAAAATATTAGTTGTTAGTCAACACATTAATGAAGAGGCACGATTTGTCTAAAGGGAAAGGTGCGATCAAGGAAAGGTTGTATCCATCACCAAACAAAAGGGTGCAACCATTCAACCATTCGAATATATTTTAATAAGAATCGCATACTCATTAAGGATTATGGGAGATATCCATCACAAAAGATATAAGTTTAAAACTACAGAAGACCAATATATATTATCGATCAGATCAGATCAGAACTGTTATTAAGTTACAGGCAGAAACATCCTTGTTCTTGGTGGTATGCATGGGGATGTGTTTATAAGTATGCTTAATATATAAAGCCTGATAATGTTCTTATGCAGAATTAATAGTAATATTAATATGGACTGCAATATGTATGACAGTCATACTTAATTTCATATATATTCATAATACATAAGAAATAGTATACTTATAGTCTAAATCATGCTATTACTGTCAGTATTTAAGTAGATGGGATCGAGTTGTTTCCAAGAGGGGCAGTCTAAATCCAGACAATAGGATGATTCCCAAGAGAGGGTGGGGATCAGCGTCCCGAGAACCTCGAGGGACAGGGTCCCAAGATAGGGTAAGGGCTTGGATCTCTAAACTTTGAGGGAACCTATTGTATTTGGTATCTAAGTGCTTGAATAACATTCACATCCTCTTCTTCCTTAAAACTGAAGTAGTAACAAAGTTTGACACTTGCTTTAAGAATTATGGATGTATGATAGATGAGCAAGTTACTTATTAATAAATTAATGGAATATCACTGATTTGATTCATGTTAAGATAGAACTATCTCCTAATCAATTTAGATTAAGTCATAAGTACATTGGAATAGGTTAATTATGGTTAAAACAGGCCTAAACCTAGTAGGGGACATTACAAATGGTATTAGAGCTTTGATCCTGTCATCCTGCAGGGTAAAGATGAATCGATGAATCATCCCAGTGCATAAGAAGGAATCTAACAATATGAGTATTTGAGTGTATGCTTCGTGCCTGCATATATCCATGTGTATACTCTGTGTTTTCAAGTGCATGCTCTGTGTTTGGCTCTATATTTTTACTTAATATTAGTAAATCAAAAGATACAAATTTATTACGCTTGAGGTCATAGACGTGAGTCATGCTATTGTGCAAACATTTGTCAATCCAAAATCCAATGAGAAAATCTTGTCTTGAATCATAGGCCTTGCCATTACCAAAGCTGAGCTGTTGAGAACATTAGACCAAAAAAAAAAAAATTGTCCTCATATCTTAGACGATGATCAACCTCATAGTAGTTTACTGAGGCAAGTATACTAACCATCATTGAGTAAGATCATATTAGTATGAGTTGCTTGAGGACAAGCAAATTTAGGAAGGGCCGACTGTCATGCCCCGATTTTGTATAAACAAATTAGATTAATAAACAAAACCATACACATCCTAAGGTGATAATGTATATGCAAACCTGACAACAGTAGCATTTAATATTTCTTTTAAATCAACCATTTGAAAGATAAATTGGATTAATTGTCATAAAGTAATAAACAAGTATTAGTAGTGGCAAATCAGATCTGACGCATGTCAGATCTGTCTGCCTTTGCAACAATTAAATAGATCACTAATTTATGCAGCGATGTGAATGTTGAAAATATTAGTTGTTAGTCAACACATTAGTGAAGAGGCACGATTTGTCTAAAGGGAAAGGTGAGATCAAGGAAAGGTTGTAACCAAGGATGAAAAAATAGTTCAAAAATCACCTGAATCGCGATTTATCGCGAATTAGAATGGCAAAAGATTTAATCGTCCAATAAATCGCCGGCGATTTTGTAAAAAAATCGGGAACTTTTGACTGGATTAAATCACAATCAAATTGGAAAAAATCGCGTTTGTAGAACCGACTGTGTTTTTAACCCTAGAAATTGGGCGCAAATCCGTGATTTCGTTTTTATTGAGTGCGCGAGTCTTCACGCGACGGCCGATAGGGTTTGCAAGCACAGCAAGATGGGATTTGCCACCATTTGGAGAATTTGGAGGTATCGAGCGCTACGGTCCGCTATGGTCACAAATGAGTGTTTTAATTTCATTTATCAAACCTTTAATAGATATTACACATTCTAATGGTAATACCTCTAAATTCTCCAAATAGTTATTACCATTTAATTTAATTCTAGATTGCCGGTTCAAGTTCGGACACGGGTTCAGGTTCGAAGAACCCGGTACGCCGGTACGGCAAAATTTTGAAAAGGGGTTTGGGTTCGTTTGGGTTCGTTAGTACAAAAACATGTAAATTTTATATATATATATATATATATATATTATTTTTTTGATATTTGTGAAGCCTATAAGCATGAATTAAAATTTGCATGTCACATAGCATCATATAAACAACAAAACAAACATAAACTTGTAATCATAGCATCATGATCATACCATAATAGCATCATATACATCAAGTTTAATATCAAAATGACAAAATATTCAAGTATCATTGTTTCAACTTTCAACAATATAAACTTAAAGTTTAATCATCAAATGGATCATCTAATTCATCCTCCTCCTCCTCCTCCTCCTCATTGACATTGACATTAGATGAGCCAATGCCACTTGCACTTGCACTTGCACTATAAGTTGGCTCAATTTCCGAGTCATCAAGTGTCAATGCAAGAAGCTGAGAAGTAGGAGCATCCAAATCAGTATGCTCTAGCTCTATATCCCACATCTTTGTTTCCTCTTGTGTGTAGTCATGTTGTTTGTGTGAAAGAAGACGTAGGTTGGAATGCACATATACTAAATTCTCCACTCTTTTTGATAGCAGCCTATTGCGCTTTACAGAGTGGATGAAAGAGTATGTGCTCCAATTTCTTTCTGAAGCAGATGAACTAGCAACCTATGAAGACAAAGTAAACAATTAAAGTTATACATTAATAAAAATAAAATTACTAGCAACCTATGAAGACAAAGTAAACTATAAATAAACTAAAACTTGTAAATTTAAAATTTTAATTAATTAAACTTACTTGTGAGAAAACTTTTATAGCGAGGGGTTGTAGGTGTTGGAAGCATGTGCCATGGAAGTACCCAACTACGAGCATCCTTCTTGGATCTATGACGAAGTGCATCAACACTTAGACCATTCCCATTTACAAATTCTATGAACTCATTTGTAACAACATCTCGCAAATCATCATCGGGATATAGTCTAAGAAATGCTGCCTTGTACCCATCAGATACTTCTAGATCTCTCCATGGTGGAATCCTTCCTGGTTTATCAAGAAACTGATTGCTATAGTACTTAGGTGTCAAGGCATAGGCAAGAAGGTGCAAAGGAGTGGTCATCTTATTCCACCTTTCTACAATAATTACTTCCAGTTCTTTGAAGAATTTCTCCTAAGGATCATTCTCTTTTTCATTTATAGTGACCTTTGTTTTTTCAAGCATTGAGTCAATGCCATCATAAATCTCACCTATGCAAGGCCTATCCATGTCTATATAGCGAATCATGCTCATGATGGACTCAGTGATACTTAGGAGATATGTAACAAGATCCCACCATTTCTCACTCAATATTATATCCCTAATTTTTTATGCCCTCTTAGTGCTACTTTGCTTCCATAAAGTCCAATTGGCGCTGATCACCATATTGCATAGTGCCACTCTAACTTTCACAAGTTGTCTTAAGACGATTGTGTTTGATGCAAAAAGGGTCTCAGCAACCTATAACACAAATTAATGCCAAATGATTAAAAAATAAAGCCAAACTTTAAAGAAGAATACACAATATAGCTTACACAATGATATTATGAACATTGAAAATTAAAAAAAATCAGAAAATGTAAAATTAAATTACTATTTCACTTACCTTCAATAGCTCCAAATTCGAATAGGTTCTAAAAATCCCTTGACATGTGGTGGTTTGTGATGAACATCTGGATGTCCTCAGCCTCTGCATACACATCTCTGATCCATTTTATTTTTTGCCCAATCCTTTGTAGCATAAGATTGAGTGAATGTACCGCACAAGGTGTCCAAAAGATGTGATCACAGCGTTGCTCAACCAACAAACCAGCAGCTCTACAATTTTTTGCATTGTCCGTTATGACTTGGACAACATTGCGGGATCCCATAGACTCAATGGCAGAGATGAGAATTTCTGCAATAAATTGGCCATCGTTTATTTGGCCCTCACAATCCACAGCTCTCAAAAACATTGCCCCTTTAGGGGACACCGCTATGACATTGATCAAGGGACGGTTTTTAGCATCTTTCCACCTATCTGAAACAATTGTTACACCTGTCTCAACCCATGAATCCCTTATGGGTTTCAATGCATCTTCAACCCTCTTCACCTCTTTCTCCAATAATGTTCCACGTACCTTCTCATAACTGGGGCCCTTATACCCTTTTGGAGCCTCATTAACACTTTTTATCATTTGCTTCCAATATGGGGAGCGAACAACATTGAATGACAACCCATTTGCATAAATGCACCTTACTATATCTTCGTCAACATTGTCTCTACTCTCATTTTGGAATGCGGTTTCTAAAGGCCCCTTTGTTCTTTTACGTGTCAAGGGTGGTTCACTTTGAGGTTCATTTGTGGCAAAGAAGGGGTGGTCTTCTACTACAATAGTGGGATTAGAGGGGCCTTGCACTCCCTATGTTTTCTTTGATGCGGTTTGGTTCAGTCTACGGGCTTCCCTCTCTTCTGCCGCCTCATGCTCCCTAATATATTTCATCACTATCTCATCTAGTATAGGTTTACCATTTTTTCCAGGGCATTTTTTGATGCCTCTTCCTTTTATTCCACACAAATGGCCTACCACCCGATAATATGAACTATTACGTTCAATGTCACATCCATGGCATTTCCAACGGAATCCCCCACCTCCCGGAAGTTGTTTTATAATGTCCACATATTTCCATAAGGGAGAATTTGGATCATTTCTTTGTTTTGCAATTATTTGTTCATTGCCAATGGAGGAAGATGTAGATGCCATTCTAGTTCCTATGGCAAGAAATAATATAAACATATTCAAAAACAAAAACTAAATAATGAAAAAAAATTCAAGTTTCATATTTGACAATTTGTGAAACAAAAATAGTTGGACAAAAATGTTTAAAAACCTACCTCTTGCAGCCAATGGAAGATTGAAAATGTATGGAAATGATGCTGCAACACTTGTTGAAGCTTCAAAAATCAGTCTTCAACTCCTCTTTGATCTTGGAAGCCAAATTTTGTTCACCCTTTCTTCAACCTGCTCTCATAAAACTTTTGTTTGCAACACAAATGAAGTGAAATGAGTTAATAAAATGTTTTAGAAGTCAATTTTAAGTTATAATTTTCACTTTTTACAAGGTGGAATTGAAAAAAAAAAAAATTTGCAATGTTTTTTGACTTTACGGGCCGCCCAGCCGCCCGAGTTCGACTAAGTTCGACCCTGGGTTTGATTGGGTTCGACTGGGGTCGAACCCACTCTAGGTTTTTCGAACCCTGGTCAAACCGGACCCATACCACGAACCCAGTCGAACCCAGACCCGTACCAGGGCTGCCCAGGGGCAAACCCGGTAACCTAGATTTAATTTAATGAACCTTTAATAGATTTTGCACATCCATTATTTTAATATATTTATTATTTAAGAATCAAAATAAAAAATGATGGTAAATTTAATTTAATTTTTTAATATATTTATATTTAAATAGTTATTACCATTTAATTTAATTTAATGAACCTTTAATAGATTTTGCAAATCCATTATTTTAATATATTTATTATTTAAGAATCAAAATAAATAATGATGGTAAATTTAATTTAATTTTTTAATATATTTATATTTTCAGAAATTATATATTTTCAAATGTTCGATAATTTTGCCGATTTATTGCCGATTTTTTCCCGATTTTTTGCCGATTCCCAATTTTTTAAAAATTTCCGGCCAAAAGATTTATTGTCGATTAAGATATTTACATCTTTGGTTGTAACCATCACCAAACAAAAAGGTGCAACCATTCAATATATATTTAATAAGAACACTCATTAAGGATTATGGGAGATATCCATCACAAAAGATATAAGTTTAAAACTACAGAAGACCGATATATATTATCAAACACATCAGATCAGAACTGTTATTAAGTTACAGTCAGAAACATCCTTGTTCTTGGTGGTATGCATGGGGATGTGTTTAATAAGTATGCTTAATATATAAAGCCTGATAATGTTCTTATGCAGAATTAATAGTAATATTAATATGGACTGCAATATGTATGACAGTCGTACTTAATTTCATATATATTCATAATACATAAGATGTTAGTATACTTATAGTCTAAATCATACCATTACTGTCAGTATTTAAGGAGATGGGATCGAGTTGTTTCCAAGAGGGGCAGTCTAAATCCAGACAATAGGATGATTCCCAAGAGAGGGTGGGGATCAGCATCCCGAGAACCTTGAGGGACAGGGTCCCAAGATAGGGTAAGGGCTTGGATCTGTAAACTTTGAGGGAACCTATTGTATTTGGTATCTAAGCGCTTGGGTAACATTCACATCCTCTTCTTCCTTAAAACTGAAGTAGTAACAAAGTTTGACACTTGCATTAAGAATTATGGATGTATGATAGATGAGCAAGTTACTTATTAATAAATTAATGGAATATCATTGATTTGATTCATGTCAAGATAGAACTGTCTCCTAATCAATTTAGTTTAAGTCATAAGTACATTGGAATAGGTTAATTATGGTTAAAACAGGCCTAAACCTAGCAGGGGACATTACACTACTTCAATCCATCTTGTAAAACAATCTATCACTGTGAGAATCAACTTGTGTTCTAAACTTAGAATTGGGTTAATCATTCTAATGAAGTCTAGACCCCATTGGGCAAATGGTTCTTCTATTAGAATAGGCCTCAAAGGCATCATTGTATTTCTCTTTTTTCTAATGCTTAATTGACATTCTGAACATTTTCTAACCCACTCGTGACAATCAACGAGCATGGATGGCCAATTATAGCCAACACAGGCTATCTTTGCAGGAATTGTTATGGTTAAAAATTGTCCTCCTTGGGTTCCTTGATAGAATTCATACAATAACTTCTTAGTGGCACTTCGTAATATACATCTCAACAAAACTCCCTTAAATTTTCTTTTGAAGAGAAATCATCACCTCTTGAAGTAAGACATGTTTTTTGGATATTCCCCTATTTTTAATCCATGTCTCTGGATTTTGTTCCACAATCATCATAACTTTCTCATCTTCTATGAGCTCAGCTTCATTCAATCTTTTATCATCAACAATATGTTGACAAAATAGTTCGCAAACTCAAACTTGGCAAAACCTTTGTAAGCTCAAAATTTTCAACTCGTCAAAACTTGACAATTTAAAAGAATACCTAATTTCTTAAAAAACATAGTTCTTTACAAATTGAAATTACAAAAATATGAAGAAATGTTTTGTATTAGATTTGATTCTTGAATACATATATGGATTACAAAATCGCATCATGCAAAGTCGAATATAACAATTAGCTAATTGCTAACTATTATGAATTTATGATGATTGTTTTCAAAAACCATCATAATAAATTCCATATTTAGGCAAGTAACAAAATACAATTTTTTGCAATTTCCTCTTCCCCATTCTAGTGAAAAATTGGACAATAGAGGGTATGATCCTTGCACTCAGTTGTGGCTCCTTGCTTGGCCTAGAAGACTATGCTTGTGCATGTGGCTCCACCCTACTGCTAGATGGAAATGGCTCCTCCTCTAAAACATCAATGTCATCCAATGACAGTCCAATCTCCCCTACTTCCGCTACAGCCACAACCTCTATATCTTGCCTATCAAAATCAACAATCTCATTCTTTGTAAATCAATTAAATTTTAATCAATCTACAAATTTGTTGGTATGTGAAGTCAGTTTTATTCTCCCAACATTGATAAAGTAGTTGATAAATTGTTCCATGTGTGACACAGGTTTTGGTGCATTTGTATAGTACAACATGCTTGTTTGTTGTGGAGTGTGGTGTGGAAGGGCAAATGAAGGTTTTCTAGAGCAGACATTGCATTTTTTTCGTGTCAACATTGTGTCTATGTCTAACCCACAACATTACCCTATGACTAGTTTTTCATGCAGACTCGCTAAGTTTCGACAAGTGCTCACACAAAAAAATAATCAAGTTTTTGTCAAAAAATTGAGAAACATTTCAGTAAGTTCTCACAGTGAGAAAAACTTGTGTACTCAACAACTGATTGAGTCTACAAACTATGGTTGACACAATGCTCTTCCTCTTACGAGCTTTGTGGGCTTGATGTCAATATCATATTCTATTTTTTAGTTATCCAATTTGCTTTCTTTTCACTTGTTTCTCCTTACATAATATTTTCTCTTACACTAAAATATACTACAAATGTTGTTATTTTATTCCTTGATATTAGGTGTCTAACTTTCTTCAATACTTTAAAGAAAGCCTATGTTTGTGTAGCGTCCTAAAATTGCGACACTTGCAATTTCGACCGCATTTGGGTCTTCACGACGGCGTTGCAACACTGAACCTGAATGGAGACCCCGAAACTTGCTCACGACATCAAAAACTGCATTTTTCCAGCACCCTGCCTGATCCCTCCTTGCACCCTGCTGTCCCGGGAGGTGGGACCAGAGCGCCCAGCGCCCTGGTCCCTGGCCCTATTTTGGGCCCGGTCTCCTATGAGGCTTCGGGTCTTTTTTGTTTGCAAATTGGAAAAATAACATTTCCTGGTCGGCCTAAGGTCGGAAAAATCAGTCTATTAACCCTAATTGGCAAGTATATAAACTACATTTTCCTCTCTCATTTGGATGGATGGGAAAAAGGTGGGAATGATATTCAAGCATTCAAGCATTCAAGCATTCAAGCATTCCTTCAAGCAATTGATCATTCTAAGTCTCCATTCAAGGCTAAGTGTTGCATTCAAGACAAGGATTCAACCATTGAAGAGGAGATCACATACTACAACATACAACATACAACATACAACAACATCTACACCTTCGCATGTAAGAATACAAACATTCTTACAACAAGGTACTAGTACTTGTTTTACATTACAGTCATTTACATTTACAGCATTTCTCATTTCTTGGTTAATTCCAAAACCGGGGTTTGACCTAAGGGCAAACCCCTAATCCCTAACCCCCCAATCGTCTTCGCTTTTCTGTGTGTGGGTTGCAGGTACGCGGCTGAAATTGAAGATCTGGAATCCTTGTGCAGAGACGAACAGATCCCCCTTCGTTTCGCGGATTTTTTGGAGGACCGTGTGCACGCCGGGCACCATCGTCCCGTCAACTTTTGCTCAAATTTGCAGGACAGCGCCGTCTCGACATTCTACTACTAATTCCAGGTCCGCAGCTTCATCCTATATCCCTATCTCAGTTTATAAGCGAATCTTTCTCACTTTCTATGCATTCCTAGCTTGATCTTTCTATCTACATTCTTTACAAAAGAGGGTAGCCTTGCTGTCTTAACCCTTGAAACTCATTTAGAATCCAATCTTGCATTGTGAGGGATTGGATCTTGTGGGTTTCAACCCCTCTTTTGAATGTAAAGTCTCCCCTAAGTGAAAACCGTCAATCCTAGTAACCTCCCTTCTCTCTCCTTGGAGTTGGAAGAGGGGAGAGCAACTAGGGTTCGATTATTTTCCGCTTTACAGTTTGTTTTTTAACAAAATTGTACTTTACCTCATAATCTTTGAGAGTCCTTGAATTGAAAGCAATAGGGCACTAACAATTTCCTAGATCATCTCTTTGTGTTAGTACAAATACATGACTATGATCTCCCCCATAAACATATAAAATGAAATCCTTAGAGAAGTCAAGATTCACTGAAGTCGATGCCATTGATATAGCCTTTTTTATTTTCTCAAAAGCTTCCTTACCTTCTACAATCCATTTGAATTCTAAATCCTTCATTAGCATAAGGGTTATAGATCTTACCAATATAGCGAAATCAGATATAAATCTACCCATAAAGTTAATCTTTCCAAGGAATGATTTGACCACCTTCTTGTTTACAAGTAATGAGAGCTCTAAGATGGATTGTACTCTGTTAAGGTCAATGGAAATGGCTTCTTTAGAGATCAGATGACCAAGGAGTTTACCTTGAGGAACTCCAAAACCACATTTCTTCAGATTTAAGGAAACTCTATATTTCTAACAACTTTGAAAAGCTTCTCTAGGTGTATGAAATGATCTTCTTTATTTTTCAAGAACATGGTAAGATTGTCTAAGTATATCAAAACGATCTTATTGACGAGTTCACCAAAAGCAATATCCATAGCCCTTTGGAAGGTCACTCCTTTATTTGATAACCCAAAAGACGTTTTGGCATACGTGTAAGTCCCCCACTTGGTAGTGAATGTTATCTTATACTAATCCTTTTCTTTAACATAAATTTGATTGAAACCTAAAACACCATCAAGTAAAGAGAAGCATTCTAAACCAACTACTATATGCAGTATTTGCTATATGGAGTCAAGAGGATAGCAATTTTTTAAAGAGGCCTTATTTAGGTCATAGAAGTCAACACAAAGTCAAATTTCTTCATTCTTATTTTAAACTGGTACCAAATTAGATAACCAAGTAGAATGTTTGATCACGAAGATCTTTGGCTCAATCAATTTGGTGGGTTCCTAATTTATCAAGGGTTCTATCTTTGGATTAAGCAATCTTTGTTTTTACCAATGGGTTTTGTGTTTGGAGACTGCTCATAGTATGTTGGATTTTGTTCTTGTCATATCACTTCAGTTCCTCACAATTCCATGCAATAACTTTCTCATATTTCTCACACAAACAAATCAAAACATCAACCTCTTTTTGGGTAAATACGTTATTGACTTCAACACTTTTGCTTGGAAAAAATTTAATCTCAACAATGTCTCAATGGACTTTCTTCTCTCTGATTTTGCATCATCAAGAATAAAAAGATTCTCAAAGGTGATTATCCCTTTCAATAGTTTATTAGATTTAAGTTAAAACAATTTGATCTTCATAAGCTTTCTTTATATGGGGCTGCAGTTGTTCTATGAATTCTCTCTATTGTTGAATAAATGATGTGATTTGAACATCACTGTCAAATACTTGTCAGTGATCACGATTATTTGGGATATCAGCCTAGATTATCAACTTGACGGAATCCTTATTGACAAAAAGGTCCTTTGTAGGATCGAAGTATGACCCGATCATGGCCATTTGGTAGCCCTCAACATTTTGTGCTCTTGGAATTCTTTGGAGATTCAAAGCTTTGAAACTCTCAAAGAGATCTTAGACTCTATGCTAATATGACCTCATCCTTACGGAGACTCAAAATGCAGAAGTGTAGGAGCAGCAAGATGAAGATGAGCAAGAGGGATGGAATGTAGTTAAAGGGAAGAGAGATAAAAGATTAAAGCAAAAGGGATCCTGCAACACGCTTCTTCGATCACCTACTTGTTGACATGTTTTTTATGACAGCGTCGAACACAAAATAAAGTTGCCTAACGATCACTTCACTCTCTCTGGATCAAAGTAAGATTGTGTGCTAAGATTGCAGGAAGATAAGACAATCGACTCCAAGGTTCCTTTATGGTACGGACGTGACTCAGTTGGCTGATGTGATTGCTGGTAATCCAAGGGGCCTTACGTTTGCATCATTCTTTCACTTCTTTGTTGTGGCGGGAACTCCATCATCGGATATGACAATTCTACGATGCTGCTGCTTGGAACGGGCTAAAATGAATTGGAAGTAAAGGGGAAAGGGTTTAGAAGGATCTAAATCTACTCCTAAGGGCAGTGATAACAATGAATAGTGCTCTGGTGGACAAATTCCAAATAAACCAAGCTCTGCTTCGCCAAGTTTAACTACAACTCCACAAGAACCGGTGCAATCTTCTGGGGATGCTAGAGGATTTTCAAATTGAGAAAGTACATTTGAATACCCAAAACGGCGCAATCCAAACGACTATCCACAATCGAACTTAGCACGAATTTAGGGAGGCTCAGACTAACTTTACACTACAACTTACAATCAGCAAGATGCAAAAAGTATGAACCATGGAAATTCATCAGACACAATTACATTCTCCATTGAAATCAAAGCACATTACTATTTATGATCTAAGTGAGGAAGGTGAAACCATGCAAGCTTTAAAAAAATAACTTAAGTGGACACCATCAGAGAACAATGTTTCACTGTTATTATCTCAAAACTTATCCCAACAATTTCATACAAAGCTCCCTCTCCTTTTACAAATGAGGGGGTCACCCCTTTATATAGGCCTCAAGCCATGATTACATGCAAAACCCTAATTAAGGTTTGCTCTAAAGATTCTCCACTCAAGATGCAACAAGGTGGGAATCTCCAATTAATAACCCATCATGCCCATATACAATTAATTACATTCCAAAAGTGCCCACTATGCAATGAATGTACCCTCATGCCCTCATGCAAAAATCGCCCATGATGCCATAAATGCACCATCATCTTCTGAATGTGACGGCTGCATGCAGAAGGAATGTCATAATGCCATAAATGTGACGGCTGCATGCAGAGAGATGCTTCATTAATTCAACGCCCGTTGACTCGGCTGCAACTTGGCAAGAAAACCTTGGAGAGAGAAAACTTCAAAAGAGAAGAATTTGATCCATGAAGAATTTTTCTTGAAGTTTCTCGAACTCTCCTTGCTCTGGAGGAGATTTTCAACAATCCTCCACCATCTCTTATTTTTTAGGAATTTCCACAATTTTAGGGTTTTGGTCCAGGAGAGAGAGAAATCTCTCACATATCTATATCTTCAAAATTTTCTAAATTTGGAGGTCATTTGAGCCCTGAAAAATGGATTTTTCAAATTTTTCCATGGGGGGGGGGGGGAATTTCTTGTTCAGTTCATCCCTGATTCCTTCCTTCCCTTAGAAATTTTATCTTCAATTCATCCTTGGGTGTGATTTCTTGTTGTGGAGGAATTCTCCTTTGGAAAGGAATTTGTTCCTTACCCCGAAGAAGGAAATTCTTCATGCCTTAGCCAATTTTCATGATTTCCAAGAACTATGTCCTGAAGGAAGAAATTTCAAACACTTGGTCAATTTTTTACCTTTCCTGGAATTCTGTCCTGAAGGAAGGAATTTCCGACACTTAGCCAATTTTTTCAATTTCTTGGAATTTCTCCTTCGTGGGTGCGATTTTGACTTGGTGGAGGATTCAGTGAATTTTGTGAATCCTCCATGCTTCCTTGGTTTTGGCACCCAATCACTTCCCGGGGCGGAATTTTCACTATGTGAAGGATTCATGGAATTTTTTGTGAATCCTTGAGACCCTCATTTTGGCGCCCAAGTCCACAGTTGGGTGGATTTTCACCCCTATGGAGGATTCATGAAATTTTTTCATTTATCCTTGCCTCCTTGATTCTAGCGCCCAATCACTTCCTGAGGCGGAATTTTCACTATGTGAAGGATTCATGGATTTTTTTGTGAATCCTTGAGACCCTCATTTTGGCACCCAAGTCCACAGTTGGGCGGATTTTCACCCCTATGGAGGATTCATGAATTTTTTTCATTTATCCTTGCCTCCTCCATTCTGGCGCCCATTCACTTCCTGGGGCAGAATTTTCACTATGTGAATCCTTGAGACCCTCATTTTGGCACCCAAGTCCACAGTTGGGCAGATTTTCACCCCTGTGGAGGATTCAAGAAAATTCCAAACATTTCCTGACCTGCCTCATCTAGCGCCTAATCATTTCCTTGGGCGGAATTCTTCATGCATGGAGGATTTTTTCATCATTCCATCTTCTAGACTTAGAGCATTTTGACCTCCTTGTGATTTTAAAGTGTCTTCTTGAACCTTGGTGAATTTATGAGCTTTCCATTTTAGGCATAGGCTTCCAGCACTTAACCAATTTCTGGCTTTCTCTGTCTGCTGTCTGACTCTCCGGAATTAGAAATATCTACAAGCGTCTAATCTTTGTCGCCTTATCTGACTGACCTTGCCAGTTCTGACTTTCCAAAAATAGAAACCTTCAAAGTGTCAGCGTTAGGCCCCTAGGCAGGGTGCATAAATGACTTACTATAAATAGAAACATACTAAAAATAGAAATTACTAAAAATAGTAAGTTTGATTTTTGGCAAAATGACAACATTCTTTGCATGACAAAACTTCTCAAAGGTTTTTCATCTTTGCTGCAAGCTACACCAATTGTTGAATGTTTTCATTTGGCCAATTGCACAATAAGAAATGATTGCTAGACTATCACCTTTAAAACAATATGCATGTCATTGATCAAAATGAAATCAATAGTTCCAAAACTTCATAATTTTAACTTGTATCCTTTTACCTTTATTAAAACTTGGACCCACTTTCTCCATCATGTCATCCTTCAGCCAATGGCACTTTTAGGAAATTGTGGCAATCTAGGCATTGCTTAAAGGAGCATTCATGTGTCACATGTCCAGACTAATTGATGCCTTTATTCTTTTCTATAGTCTACACAAACATGAAATATTATGGGGCCCACCAACTCGATTGGCTCACTCACCTTTTACTCAATAGCACAGCTTTAAGTCATCAATCTAACAATCTTGAAAATTTGCGCAAATCATTAGATATCCCCTTTATGCAATCGATGGCTCTATGTTGCCAATGCTCTCCTTTTATAACTATGTCGCTAAGATATCAGGTTCTTCTGTTTTAGCCCAGGTCCTAGTACAAGTACTATTCGGGTACGGGTATGGTTCGGGTACGACTTGGGTACGGCCCTAGGTTCTTCCTAGGTGCCTGGGTTCTTTGTGGACCCAGGCACCCAAGAAGAACCCAGAGCCGTACCCAAGCATAGTTTCATAAATTAAAACCTCGCTTTCACTCTCACAACTTTGTGACATAATTTTTTATCAGAATATGCCAGCAAACAAGCAATTAAATATCATTTCAGTTGCCTTTGTGAGCTATACATATGGACATGGGATTAGTAAACTTTATATCAGCATTACTGAAATTGATTTCAGTTGATTTACATTATGCATATGTAGCAGTTGTTTGCTTATGTTTTGTGAAATCACTTTCCTTGTGTTATTAATGATTTGTCCTTTTGTCAAATGTTTGAAAAATGAAATTGAACCAGCTTCTACACTTGACACAGGTAGTGGTAGTGGCAATCCAATTGATTGTGGTTCAAATGAAATTGAACCAAATGTTGATATTGACCTAGATGCTTTTGATGAAGAACATGAATATTAAAATCAATTATATTTTGAAATTTCATTGTGTAATGACAAATTTGAGACATGAGTATTTTCATTTTTGCAAATTATGAATGAGGTATCAAAATATTCTCTCTTTTGATATTTATAGGCAATTATGGATTTATGACTATCACTCTTCTTATAATTATACACTGATATAGTTTATATTTTATAATTTTGATGTTTGAACATATATAAATGTGTGTGTGTGTGTGTACGGGCATACCCGTACCCGTACCCAAGGGATTTTTTTTTGCCGTATCCGTATCTGTACCCATACCCGAATCGGTACGTTAGCTATGTCATCATGGGACCCGCCCAAAGTGATGTGTCATCTAAAGAATGTGTCAAACTAACAACACTTTTTGATTGCACCAACCATTGATTTATGTATCAATCAATGATGCAGATTGGAGCCAATCTTGTGACCCAAACACTGTTTGAGGCAATCAAAATATTGTCTTGAAAAGGCAAATAAAGAAAAAAGCTCTACAATTATCAAGCTAGACAATAAATTAAAGATGTGGCCTCCATGACTACAATATGCAAGTTAAAAAGCCTATATTTCTTTAAATTAATTTTGCTAAACAAATAATCTCAAAAGATTTAGCCTTTAGCTACTTGCATACCTCAGTTTGAAACCAAAATAGCAAAAACACAATAAGAACTATCTACATTTTTCAACTATAATTATTTGTGTTGTTTTAACTTTTTTACTCTTGTAGGTTTGTAATTTAAAATTTGAAATCATTAAATGGTTTAGCCTTTTAGGATTTTTTTTTTTTGTTTTAAAATTTTTATCTATTTGAATTCTAGTACCTTTTGTTCAATGTTTGTTTTCCAAACTTGTTGCTTTGGGAATAAGAATGGCAAATATTTCTAGCTTCATTGGGCCAACCTCACTTCAAAATCAACCCAAGTTTAACTTTGCGGAAGCATGTAGAAATGATAGAATAAATTCCAAGTAGTGGGACATATGTTTGGATATGCAGTGAGTGTGGTTAGGGGTATACAAGCACATGTTGTTGAGTGAAAGCCCATTTATGTGGCATTCCTAGCATGCAAATCAAAACTTGTTCACTGAAGAAATAGTGTACCTATAACAACTCATAATATAGCAAAATATATCAGAGAGCAAGAGGATGTAAATGCAAGAGTTATCCTTAGAGCAAGCCTTTAGGGAGAGGATGGGGTTCAAAGGGGCTCCTTGCTTCCCCATCTCCTAGCATTGACACCTTGGAATTGTGGTATAGAGCCACCCATTTTGGGGCAAAAATAAAGAAGAGCCCCGTCATCTGAAGAGAATGATGTGGCCACTGGAGAAGGCATTTCAAAATGACACTAGCGAGATTGTTGATAAAACCAATGCAAGATGTTTGTATGTAAATGATTTTTCTTTCAATGTTGTTCAATCACCATGTTAACAAGATATGGTGAAAAACGAAAAAATGATGCTCCAAAAGGGTACACAAGCCCAAGTTATTAGAAGGCATGCAATACCTTATTACTAAAGGAAATCAATAATATAGAAACTTAATTGGATCCCATTAGACATTCACAAAAACATACATGGCGCATACATCATTTTCAATGGAAGGATGCTAGAAATTCGCCATTCATCAATGTGTTTGCAATGTGCTCTAAAGGGGCAATGTTTTTAAAAGTCGTGAATTGAGAGGCAAATAAAGGCTGCACAATGTATTGTTGAAATCCTAGTGCATTAAAGAAGTGGATTCTCAAAATGTTGTCCAAGCCATAATAGACAATGCAAAGTGTTGCAAAGTAGTTGTTATGTTGGTTGAGGCACAATATTCAATTCTTGGATACCCTGTGTTTGCCACTCAGTCAACTTCATACTACACAATTGGACAAGAAAATAGATTGGATCAAACAAGTCTATGTTGAGGCTAAAGAGATTTAAATGTTCATCACAAACTGCCACAAAATAAAGGATGCACAATGTATTGTTGAAATCCTAGTGCATTAAAGAAGTGGATTCTCAAAATGTTGTCCAAGCCATAATAGACAATGCAGAGTGTTGCAAAGCAGTTGTTATGTTGGTTGAGGCACAATATTCAATTCTTGGATGCCCTGTGTTGTCCACTCAGTCAACTTCATACTACACAATTGGACAAGAAAATAGATTGGATCAAACAAGTCTATGTTGAGGCTAAAGAGATTTAAATGTTCATCACAAACTGCTACATGTTGCAAGCAATTTTTAGATCATTCTCACAATTGGAGCTGCTAAAGAACTTGCAATTTTGAAAAAGAGGTCACAAGTTCTTCTAATCTACCTACATCATCTAATGTCAATTATAACGATGATGTTGGTCTTGATAAAAATTATATGATGCTGGATACTGATTGAATGATTTTGATATGGAACCATGAATATCTATCATGACATTCGAGATTGACAAATCAGTATCATATTAGCATACTGCATTTGTAATATTTTTAGTGGTTTTATTTAGCAGGTGCAAATATGTATATATTTATGATTTTTATTTTGTATTTTGTATATGTGTACCCAAAACGTTCAAAAATTGCTGCAATGACATACTGAACCCACATACCCATACCCATATCCAATTCAGCAGCTTAGATGAATTGTAATGCAGACAAATAACCTTGGACTATCAAACAGCAAATCAATATACTCATACCAAATGGTGCTAATGTAAAGGGGGCAATTGACCTACTAGATGATGAAGAGTTTCATGCTTGCCAACAAACGTAGTGAAGAGCCAGAAGACTACCAAGCTTTTGGTTACTTCATTTTGATTTTGATCTAGTGAGGCTCAGAGCGCAAATGTTGCCCACCTTTGCAGAAATTCTCCAGCTTCAAATCCAAACAGATTATTACAGGCCAAGCACTCCGGCGACAAATTGCAGGAGGAATCACCAAATTCATTCAAACAACAAGCGTCCAATAGTCTTGCCTCTACCTATTTTGGAAGAGGATCTGCCCCAACCATCTGGGAATTGGTTCAACCATGACAGTTGAGATTAGGGAGACTTCCAACCTTTTGGTTAGTCTTATTCTGGATATTGGCCTACCTGCACCATTTGGTTCCTTGCCATAACTTACAGCTCATAGGAAAAATAGCAAACTAAATAAAGCTCACTAACTTAACAAAAGATACAAATACCAAACTCTTACAAATTTCACAGCTTCTGAGCACCTTTCCTCCAGTTCCACATTCCTAACAAATGTCCACAGCCCATAATCATTTCAAAACTGACAAGCAAAAATAGTACTAATATCTGACCTACCTCAAATGGAGTGACAATCACGAGGGCCTCCAGCACCCCTGCACCAAAGCCAGCCATCATCCTGCTTGCATTGCTAAGCTTCCCTGTTTGAGAATCTGCCAAGGCAACCTGCAACACAGCATTAGTCCCCATCCTGAGCGTGTACTTGAGGGTCAAATGTGTGGCAAAAGGTGTGAGGCCCTTCCACAAGGCTCTGACCCCCTCTGTTTTGGCAATGGTTGTACCACAATGAGCAATCCCTCTGTATTGACCCACCCTGTCCAGTTGGAGCCTTGTTTTTATCACATCAATGGGCTGCAGGCAGCAGGCTTCCACCATGCCTCCCAGTGACCCTGATACTGCCTTCATGTATGGAGGAATAGCACTTCTATTTTGGGGGTTCTTGGTATCTCCTGAAGAAGTAGAAGAAACAACCTCTGCAGTACTGGTACGACCATCTCCTACTGTCCCCATGGAGTATTAGATTGTCTGTCAACTTGGTATTATCAAACAACAACCAGAATGACAGATATGATCTTGAAAAATACAGGGAATGTAGATAACCCAAAAGAGAATCAACATCAGGGAGTATGACCCATTTAGTGAAATTCAACACCAAGGATATATGACAGAAAATTTCAACGATGAGAGCATACGTGAAGGAATAGATCTCCTCCTCCACGAAGCAAATGCCGTTTAGGTGCATAAATCAATCTAAACAGAAGTACTGCTTCGGCTAAGCAGCCATTAAAAATCTTGGAGCATAAATACAACTCGTGTCATAAAGAAGTAATGGCTCCGAATAGGTCTAAGTCAAAGGTCATGGTATATTCTATGATGTTTAGAAATAATTGTTTTAGTGTTTTCTTATTTCTTCATTACTTTTTTGGGGGAGTAAGGACATCAGAGAAGAGGGCCAGCCCATGTGATCTGCTGGAAAAATGTAGAGATTAAATTTAAATAGGAAGAAAACAAATGTCATGTAATGACAAGTATTTGTCTTATATAATGGTATATGTGTTGTAGTAATGTTTAAATTTAAAATAAATGAAAGTGAAAAAAAATATAATATTTATAATTTATATATAGAATTAATAAAAATTTATTAATATTAACTTTATTTATATCATAATAATGATAAAATTGATTAAATATATTAATATTTATTATAATAAGAAAAATTATAAAATTGTGTAATCAATGTATAGTATATATGTTGTGATTGTTTGGTATTCATAACGATCAGTATTTTGTGCATAATATTTTTATCTTTAAACTAATGCAAAGTTAAATAAGTATTTCTTTGTGTAATATCAAATATTGATTAGTATCTTTTTTTTTAATATTATACTATTTTCTATAGATTAATGTAAAGTTTAAAAAGATATATTCATCAAAAATATATTTATTAGTTATTAATATTAATGAAAATATACTTTATATGCATGGTTGTATGGTTGAAATGGCCTTTGACATGTATCCTAGTGTATCCTATCCAGATCCCCCTCAAGATCCTTTGCTACTAAAAGAAGATGTTATTTAGATCGGCCCTCCTTGTTGTGTCCCTATTGTTGAAGAGAAGATGTCTTGCAGATTTGGGATCTAATGTGAGTGTCTAGTGGAGACTAGAAAGGAACAACTCAGAAGGTTGTTCAAATCTCAAGATGAGTGGGAGATTATGGAGGCAGATGCCAAATGATTGGTGTAGACAAATGGAACAAGGGACATGTACATGATGAAAGAGTCTACTAACCATTCTTAAGCAATATGGCGTAGATTTTTGGATGCCTTACATGAGGAAGCATTTATGCCAACCACCTAATTGTTGATGAAAATGAAGTGGTGGTTAAGGTTGTTTTGTCCACCATTCCTATACTCCCAAAAAGAGGCCTAATTACTAGTATTTTTTATGTTGAAGTTGTGAACAAAAAGAAAGTCTTAGAGAAGGCTTTGATGTTGGAAAGAGCTAGGATTTGAGAAAAGATCTTTGGAGCAATTTGGTAGTTTTATTAGCATCCATGGGGATCTTTTCTCCCCTCCTCAACTTGAGAGGATCTATGAGTGTGTTGAGGGCTTAATGTTCATCATGCACTAAGTATTGTAAAAAAAAAATTGTTTGATTAATATAAAGTGACATACCCCTAGTAACACTCACTCAAAAAAAAAATGAAAATATACTTAAATTTGATATATTAATATTCAAATTTTAAAATAAATTTGGTGCCTTGAATCTAGTGTTTGTTTTTGTTATGGCCATACTTAATATTAACACATGTTAATATTTGAATACTTATTAGTTATCTTGTTAATGTCTCAAACATCATTGTTCTATCAACCCCTTATTTTACTTTGTCGATAGAGTATTTTTCTATGGATGAATAAAGTATATGCTTGCCAATTTATGAGTGTGCATTGCATTAGTGGCCCTCACCTATGTTTATATGTTGGTCATTGATTGCATTGCAAACTCTCTTTGTATCACAATGTCTTATCAAACATCAAGGTTTGAGTTTTCATTGGCACGTTATGGTGACAAGTGGCACCTCTATATTGTAGTGCATTAGGTCTTTGCAGCATAATTTCTAAAATATCTCGTTTTACCATAGTCATGTTGATGCACTCAAATGGCAGGTGTCATCCACAACAAATGGTTCTAGGTGATTTTTAGTCTTTATTGGTCATATTATGGATCAAATGAAAGCAAATAATTATTTGATAGTTGCAATCCTCTCATTGTGGTTACCATTCCTTCATAATATAAATTAGCCAAAGCATTTCCTTTCTAAAGTTGTGTTGACAAGCTGAGACAACATGTGCATTTCACAATATTCGAGCAAGATGATGTGGCCTCTCCTCATTGGGTCCAGGTTTCTATTGTAGTGATCAAAGATATTCAAAGTGATGGTGATTTTGTATGGTTTCAAAACTTGTGTTGGAGCACAACAAGCTTTTCACCATCACATCGGAGATTCACAAGGCTATTATAACCTCATCAATACTCAATAAGGTACTAAGAAATGTATTGAAACTCAAAGCAATTTTCAAAACCATCTCTTTTGGTTCCCAGATGTGGTTTTAAAACCTTCAACAAAAGCTAACAAGGTTTTGAAATGTATCAAAATTTTGACAAATAGGTTTTAAATGTTCATATTTGAGAAGATAAGTATCATCTATGTGGCAGTATTACATACATGTCAACATTAAAGACAACATATACATATTCACAAAGCTCGAGAACATCAAATGCTACTCAATATAAAGTAAAAGTGAAATGTAGAGAAGGCATTTTAGCTAGTAATTGTTGATACCTAAAAAAAGTATGAAGGCGAATTTACAAGGTGCATCTGGCAAGTAGTGGAGAGAATATTTTAGGTTCCATAGAGTGTAGAGGAGCTTCTTAGATGTAAAGGTACATAGTTATTTTTTCTCTTATATTTGTAGAATGGAAATTTGGTTGGTTTAAAATAATTGCATGAAAATAGTTCAATTGTAGAAGTGTTTGCTAAGAATTAAAATTCCTTCAAATCATTTAGGTATTTATTGAGAAGTTTGGTTTTTATTGTCTATAATTTATCTTGACTAAAATGGTGACCGACACCCATGTCTATGTGTTAGTTGTTGATTTCATCACGCTCTCTCTTTGTAGCATAGTTTCTTGTTGAGCATTGAGGCTTAACTTTGCACTAGCATGGTATGGCAATAAGTGTAGCTTTCTATTATAGCTCGTTATAGGTCTTCATAGCACAATGTATAAAACATTCCCCTTGATCATAGTTGTGTTGATGCACTCTAATAATTTTCATCCACAACAACTATCTCTAGGTGATTTCCAATATTTATTGAGCATGTGATTGATCAAAAGAAAAAAAAAATTGACCTATAACTATTGTCATCACATTATAGTTCACCATTCCTTCATAGTGAAATTTTTCCAAAGCATTTCCTTTTTAAAGTTGCATCGATGCATTTAGATGATATGTACATATTTCATGACATTCAATTAAGATGATGTGCCCCCTCCTCATTGGGTCTAGGTGTCTATTGTGGTTGTTGGAGATATTCAAAGTGACTATGATTGCACATGGTTTCAAAACATTTCTTGGAGTTCAACAAGTTTTTCACTACAACATCAAAGCTTTATAAGGTTATTGTAATTTTATTAGTCCTTGACTGCAAGGTTTCCAAAACCATGTTACAACCTGAAGTAATTTTTAGAACCATCTCTTTTAGCTTCAATGAGGTTTTTTGATACCCTTGGCAAATGTCGATAAGATTTTAAAAATGTATCAAACTTTTGATGAATAGGTTTAAAAAGTTTAGATTTGAAAAGGAGCCAAGTATCATCCATATAGCGACATTACACATGCTCTAACATTAAAGTTGGAATTAACATATTCATGAAGCTCGAGAACATTGAATGTTACCCAATATAAAGAAAAAGTGAAATGCATAGAAGATATTCTAATTGGAAATTGTTAAGACCTAAAAAAGTACAAATGCAAATTATAGAGTGCATTCAACGAGTAGTGGAGAGAGGATTTAAAGTGACATATAGTGTATAGGAGATTCTCAGTGGTGAAGGTACACAATTATTTTTTCTCTTATGATTTATAGAAGGGAAATGTTGGTCATTTATAATAATTGCATAAAAAAATTATCTACAAAAATTTTTGCATTGAATTTTAAAGAATTTTTGAGGTATTTGTTGAAAATTTTGGTTTGCATTGTCTACATTTTTATGTAAGCTAAAATAAACTATAAATACCTCAAGTATGAATATTTGCATGGTTTAAAGAGCACCATGGTTGAAATAGGGGATATAAAACTAGGTTATATCAACTTGAACAAATTCTAGAGAAGAATGAATTCCTAGAATGTCTAAAATTACATAAATGTTGGTAGATAGTGAGTTGTTGCAAGTGGCTAGATTTTTTGTGGTTATACAATGCATAAACCTAGTTTTTAAATGTATTAATCACTGTGATCTTAAGGCTTGAGTGGTGAAAGCTCCAAATAAAAAATTGATTGCTAAGTTGGATGGTGAATGTTTTAGCAAACTCTTAAGATTTCCCCAAAGAAGTATTTGTCAACCTTGATAATATGATTGTTTACCAACATTTCTTTGAGAAGAAAGGGGTGTGTACCAATATAACTATAGGGTGATGGTTGGTAATCCTTAAAAAGGAAAATTTACAATTACCAAAAAATCTACACAAATCATATTTCATGAAGGAGATTTCAAATATCATTATGCTCATCTACAAAGTGGTTGTTAACGAAGATGCTCATCATTTCAAGGATTAAATGTATATGTTCATTATGGTCATCACTCATGGAGAGTAATTCACATATTAGAGAATTGTAATCAATGATAAGATTCATCTGTAAATGATCCAATTTTAGCTAGATAACTCTTTCTACATGGTGTCCTATTTATTTATGCTATTATTGGTATAAGAGTTTGTTCAATGTTAGTTACAATTAATAATTACGATGAGGTGACTCAAATATACAATTATTATTCATAGTTCTTGTTGACCAAAAAACAATATACAAACACGAGACCAAATATATGTTATTGTCAACCAAGAATGAGGTTCCAGAATATAAGCTTTAGAACATAGGGTACACTTAAGGACTACATCCCCTTTAGGAGATATAAGTAGATAAGATAGATCTATTCACTAAAGTAGATGAGAATGGATAAGAGATAGATGACATATGTGAAAAGGAGATATAAGGAATGTAATGATTATAAATTGATATATGAATAAAAATACTTATGATTTTGGGTCTATTTTGTGTATGTGATATTTTAATCTGATTTACAACGAGGATAGGATCCAAAATACCTTCCTTGTTGGCTCAACAAGACTAAGTATGGGGTATTAGACTACAACATCATAAATCCTTTGGGTACAGAACTTCAGTCTCTATCCCTCAAATGTCTTGCTAATAGTTTTAATTAGAGAATAGCTAGAGAAGTTTCATGAGGGTGAATGTCACATTCATAATGCATGTGGTTCACAACCTACAAGGTGATATGAGCATGAGAGTATCTATAGAAGCTACCCAATTAATCAATATATGCGAGATATTTTATTCAATTTTGAATATTCATCAATATTAGAATTTGAGGTTTGATGGATTATCATGCAAATGACCCAAGCATGTGAGTGACATATTTTTTCTATTTGATATTTGTGGATAGATAGATGAGTTATGTAAAATTGGAGAATGGAACAAGGTAGGAGTCTCTTTCCCCATCATTGTAGGTTGTTATTCATGTAGTTCATTGTCTAATGCACTAAAGATTGAAAGAGACTTAGTGAGATATACCATGTAATAATTTTAAATGAGATTTCCTTTTTATAGAAAAAATTATACTAGAAAAAATCTATAATTAGGACCTAGTTTCCATCACCTTCCAAAATTAAAAGATTAATAGGTTGATTGTAATAGAATATTTGACGTTAAAAAAGGTACTAGATGAGACTATTGTTACAATAAATCAAAAGATAGATAATGATGAGTCTTATATGGTAGACCTCATGTATTTTATTCATATCGAGATAGAGTCAATATTGCTCATTGATGTTCACAATAGAGAAGTATGAATGATAAATAAAAGGATAGGATTGGTATTGAGGACACAAGAGTAGATATTGATAAAGGTTTTTGAAAAGTCAAATGTAAAGGCTTATACAAGGAAACAAAGTACAAAACAAAGGGAAGGAGATGAATAAAATCATTCCTCCTCTCATATTATGTCATCCACCGATTGTTAATCGATAGCAGGAGATAGAGGAGGTGATGAAAAATATCTCATAGGGATGAGGAATCATGATAAAATATGCAAAGATTAGTCAACGAGGAAGGAGAAGAAATACAAGGAGAAAGAGAAATTGGCAACTATCCAATAGGTACCAAGGGAAGAGGATACTATTCGTGTTGTATAATCTCCTTCTTAAGTAAGTACCTCTTTATCCTCTTCATCTCATTTATCACTTCCTTCCTCACCATCATAGTCATCTCATAACCCCTCTATTCCATGCAATCCTTCAACCCCATCTTCAGCTGACATCTCATCCTTCAATCAATTAGTACATTTATTCAGTGCACTTCCCCTAGTAAGGTCGCTACAATTTCCCCCTAGTGCTATTGGAGCTTCTTCTTCTTTTCTATTTGATACACCTTATCTAACTAGATTAAAAATATACTATCAAAAAAGAGAAAAGTAGCTTAGTTGAAAATTTACCAAGTTGATGTTGTTGCCTATTTGCTCCAAAATTTGTCTCAATGCAAAAAGGCCAAAACAACTTTGAGGTTGATGAAAGACAACTTCAAAGCATATGTTTATGGAGTTTACCCATCCATCTAGGTAACTAAAAAGAATCTCAATAAAATAAAGGTTGTTTTAAGCCCTCCTTCTCCTAATGGAGATATCCATCATTCAAGTGTCAAGTACGAGGCTTATTGTGAGGATAAAGAAAGATAACCAGTGTAAAGATGAGCTTAAATAGAAAGCAAGACCCTTTACTACTTATCCTAAGTCAATAATGGAAAACTCGAGTCAATTATTGGACAAGATTGTGTTGGTGTTTTAAATTGATTATCTAATTACCTCTATAGATAAGCCACTTTTAATTCTTAGGAATCTCACGCAATGGCCAACAAAGAAATTTTGCAAAATCGCTCTCATTTGCATTTCAAGTTTTATGATACCTAGGGGGTATCTCTTAACCAGTATCAAAGGATTTTACACTTAACCTACAAGGATATTACAACAACAGGACATGTTCTCTCAAGTTGTATCAAGAGTGTATGAATTATGCTCAAGATTGACTAGGTTCTTGGATAATTATTCATTATTGCCTTTGAGAACATATACAAGTTTAATATAACTATGAAAATAAGATAAATGTTTATATGATTTGTCATTTTAGTTTTTCTTCTAGATATTGGGTGAAATACTGTAATATCGACTAATGCTTTATTAAGGTAACAGAGTCAAATTAGATCATGCAAATATTTCCTTCTAGCAACATAACTCAATTCAATGGGTCATTAGCATTAATTCCTTACAGCAATTGACCCTACAAATTGAATTTATCAAAATTCTACTTTTAGATCCTTAACATACCACACTTTTTTGTGTCTCTTATTCAAATCATTTAATCTTTTCCTTGAAATGAAGCAAAAAAAAAAAATAGCCTACAAGAAAATTGTAGAGATGAATTCAAAAACCCTTGATATTTTTATTCATAAAAAAAATGAGTGTACATTATGAAGACAATTACAATAAACACCTAAACTGAAACTTGCTATAAAAAACTTTTTGACTTGCAAACCATGATCTTCTTCTATTGTCAAAATAACTAACTTCTCTACATTATAACTCACCAAAATAGAATTTCCACAATCCTAATATAAGAATCATAATTCCATTTTATAGAAACAAGGAAGAAAACAAACTTAAAGCCTTGTACACGTCATATTTTTATTTGACCACCATTATAACACAAATATGCCATAGAGGCATAATCGTCACATATAAGATAATAATATACTTTATGCTTAGGAAACTGATGTTACAAAAGTTGTTGAAACTATTGTAGACACTTGCATCCTCCTTGAGGAAGTTATGCTCATATCAAGAAAATTGAATTGCATCCCAACACCATTGGAGGCACATGTGCCAAATGCACTAAAATATAATGACCAATTGAAATGCAAATTTGCATTCGTCTTATCCATTGCATCGTTAGATGGAGACAAAATAAGTTGTTTAATAAAATGTCTCTCAACTACAACTGAAATTACATCCAAAAAATTTCAATTATCATTAGAAGTATTTGCAGGAAAAAAATTCATTTTTGCCATGTGAGAATAATAGACATCATCTTCTACAATTTTTTTGCCCAAATTGGACAATGGAGTCATTTCAACCTCTAAGCTCATTATCTTATCAAGGCTCAATTAAAAAAAAAAATCCACCTTATTTTCTTCATTTATCGACTTACATAAAGAAGGTAAAACTACCTTCAATTCTATTCTCCATGCATTTATTGTCTTAATTTTACCTTCAATAGATAAACTGGAGGCATCAAATTGACCTCCATTTCCCCAAAACCATCTACTTCTTTGCTCAAACTAGCCCTATAATCTTCATGCTCTGTTAGGAGAAAACCCAATGCATTATAAATTTTAAGAATCCTTGCATGTACAACCTTACTGTCTCCAACATCAACATGATGTATGACTGGTCTCTACTAAGTACAAGTGATCGATGTAGTAAATCAATGCACTCAGCTTGGGCAACTAATCCCACATAAAGTAATCTAATGTCCTATAGTAGATGCTCATTTAATTATCGACCAGGGATGTATATACTTGGATGGTGTTGGCATTGAATGCTAAATAAAGGATTCTTAAGACATCTATCAGTTGTGTAAAGGGAAATGTTAACTAATGAAAGCATAAAACATGTTGGAATGGAAAATCTATATGTACAACAATTATTGCAAGTAAACAATATAACGTCTCAACTACAACCTAGACTCTTTAACCATTACTTGTATTAACATAACACATGAACTGAATAAACCATAACAATGATTCTACAAGAGTAATGATAATCTAACTAATTATTTACATAAATAAAACTAACAAAAAAGAAAAAGGAGAGAGTTACACTACTTCAAGTGGCCCTTGCTTGAGGAGGTGTAACCTTGAGAGAGAACCATTCTTTTAACTCATAATGTAATGACCATCCACTTTATTCATACTGATTGATGCATAATAATAGTAACAATAATATTATCAATGAAATGGAAATCTAGGTGTATATCTAATATGTATTACATATATGTATTCAACAACTAAAGATAAAAAATTGAAGGAGAAGTTAACTCGGACAAAACTATTTGTTATAAATAGTCTATGAAAGTGGAACAATTACTTCTCCAAAACTAACTAAGACATGTGTTGATCCTCCCTAATGCTAACTTGATGACTTATTCCAAAGGAAAAATGAAATAACAACTATCTCTACCATGAGTCCCAATCTAACTTGGACTCTTTATTCAAATGACAATAGCAAATTAAGAACATGCAATAATTAATTTATGCAAATTTGTGAAGCATAACTTCATCATTCTACGAACTCCTACAATCATTCCTTGCTTTTATTTGGCAATACAAAGTCAACACTACTTCAATACAACAATATTTTAATTGATAATCATTTAACACCTAAAAGTAATACAAAGTCAACACTACTTTAGTGCAACAACATTCTAACTGATAATCCTTTGACACCTTCCACACGAGCAACAAGGAAAGATCTCCTTTAACTGCGAGATGACTATGATCTCTTAAGTTGCATGCTAGTCTCTCAAAACAAGCATTTATCCACATTAATCACCATTTATAACATATTCAAAGTATATCAATCATAAAAACTATCATAGCATATTCATATATTCACATGTCATATATATCATTAATTGGATAAAAGTATGGTTCAAGATGTAGTTAAAGTATATAAAAAGATTGATAAAAGTAGCAATAAGAAAGTAAAATAGTGACAATTCTAGGACTCATCAATGTACAAGAATATTTATGGTTGCAATCCCTTTTGACCATGTGAAATATCTCCATTTTAAGTTTCCTCTCTTCATATGCTTCTCATAAATATTTTTGATAGAATTATAGGCATTCCCTTCCTCACCAACAAGGCTCAATATGTTGGACAATCTAAAACCAAGAATGTCATCAATAATATCATTGACATTTTTACTCTCCTTCATTAATGGAAACCTTCTCTATTTCTTTTCTCTTTTTAAGCTTCTCCTGCAAGCTCTTCCCTTTGTATTTTAAAATTTCTACTTCTTGAAATGAACTATTATAAATGGAAGCTTGAGGAGATGACAACAGTCATGTAACCAAATTATAGTGCTAACGTAATTTCAACTTTCCTTCATAAGGGTTTGTAATATAAACTTATATATTTCTGACAACTACTTCAGTGAACATGATTACCTTTACTATTAGTGATGTTGCTTGTGATGAACTTGTATCACTTAATCTTCTAACAATCAAAATACTAATTAATTCATTTGTGTCTTTGATTACCTATGGTTTGTTGTTCTCATGATAGATATACCATATTGGTAAGGCCTCATGCATTAGATTAAATCCTAAATCAAAGTACAGTTCATGTGCTTACTCTTCATATGTCAAGACTGGATCATCACCCTCTTGCATCCTAATTGTATCAAATGAAATAGACAAAGAAATGTCTCATCCTTCTAGCTACAAAAAGCCACCTTTTCTCACAATATATCTTCCCTTGTCATGTGTCATCCTAGCTACATTAGCAGTGACTTTGACCGAAATCTAAAATGCTATCTCATCCTTATTCTCTATAGCTATGTCTTTCTCTTTCATTTTCTTTTAAAATTATTTGGTGGTAATGAATTTGTCGTTAGACATAAATTCAATGTGAGCCAGTCCTCTAACTTCATTGGTGCAGGAGCACCTAAGGGTGAGCAAAGACCCTTTCAAATTTTGGCAATTTTGGCATAAGGACTGGTGTTTGTCCATTAGGTTGTCTATTTGGAGCTTGGAGTGCATTTGACTTCTTTTGAAAATTTCATGTATCAGCTTACCTACCCCGATAACCCAATGAGGTGCCATCGGCTATCGGTGGGACTATTTTCTACCTAGCCCGATAGGTCAATGAAGTCACAAGCGGAGTGGAGCGAGCAAAGTGAGTCCATTGTGGAGCCATCGGGTATCAGCAAGACATGTTTTGGGCTAACCCGATGACCCGATGCGAAAGCATGCGGTTTGGAGCACACCATCGGCCATCGGCAAAACATGTTTTGGGCTATATCGACAACCTGATAAGGAAGTTTTTGTGGGGAGCACACCATCAACCATCAGAAAGACTATCTCGATGCTAACCCGAGGACCCAATGGAAACCAATGTGGAAGAGTGCAATGTGTGAAATGCAATCGGACATCAGAGTAAGTGTTTTGCGACTACTCCGATGACCCAATAGGAAAACATGCGAGTTGTAAACCGCCATGGGACATCTCGATTAGTGTTGCGGTGCGAACTCGATGACCCGATGGAGGTTGAAAGACAGTTATAGTGGGAAACCGATTGTGTCGAGTTCGATCTCGTCCATTAGGGATGTTCTCATGACATGTTGCAGAGGATATAAAAGACCCAATGGGCATTATGTAAGGGGTTGGATTTGGGATTGTTGGATGTGATAGTTCCACAAAACGAACATCTTTTGAATAACAATTTGTAGACCATTTTTTGTTTCCCTTCTCAAAGTTCTGTAAATAATGGCTTAATATGTGAATGCCCGTGTGATAGAGTAGATGTTTCTTTTTTGCGTTCTATGAGTTCCAATTCTATGTTTGTGCCAAGCTCAGTTTTGTAAATAAGTTATCATTTTGTTTCTTGTTTTTTGTTGGTGTCAAGCAGTCATAAACATGGCTCTTTCTTGACTCTCCATTGTGGGATCCACACGACTATTGGAGGTTGTCAAGAAGAGCCAGTCATGTACAATAGAGTTCCATTTGTAGCAAACCAGGGAATGGCGTCGACCGTTTCAGCAAACTGGCCCTAGGCAAGCTTTATGATAGTCTGGTTAGGTGTTAGTGACCAAAAAAAGGAAATCACTTGCAGGGTAGGCCGAAGTCTAGGCTATCGGCCTCAAACAGTGGGAAGATGGGATCAAATGGAGAGACAGTCCTAGCATGAGGAGAAAACAACCTAGGATAAGTTGTAGGCATAATCCATGGTAGATAAAACCCTGTAAGGTGTTTGGTTAAATTCAATTGATTGGTGAGTTGGTGGATTTACGAAAGTGAACTCACAAGGAGCAGAGTAACAACCCTCGGTAGTGAGGACCTAGAGTGGATTAGGGAAATAGAGAGACATATTCCCGGGTTAGGCTAGGTAGAAAGCCTTGGAGTGAGTCAAGGTGACTCGAGCAACTAGGATCCTCCCTATCAGATTGGTATCAAAGAAAGTTAAGGACTTCGGGTGAAGAGTGTAAGAGTGATCTAGTATCAGAAGACAGAGTAAAGATCGTGACCAATGCAGAATTGGCTAAGAAGGTCACTGACCAAGAAGGTGAAAACCGATTGCTCAAGGAAAGGTTGGAGCAGTTGGAGCAGAAACTGGGTGTGATGGAAGTCAAGACAGCAGAAGTGAGTGGGAAGATAGACGAGAAGGGTAAAATGTTGGCAATAGAGGATGAAGTCCCTATACTAGACTCGATTATTGATCAAGAACCATTCTTGAAGGCTTTGAAGGCAATGAGTGGAAAGTCTTTGGAAGGAGTACCACTATTTAGTGGCAAGATGGAAGTAGAGTCGATAATGGAATGGATAGAAGGAATGGAAAACCATTTTGAGTGTGACGGTGTGACTAAGGCCCAGAAGGTTAAGGTGGCTAAGTCAAGAATGAGAGTTGCTATCATAACTTGGTGAAAATCTATACAAAATGTGTGTGTGTGTGTGTGTGTGTGTGTGTGTGTGTGTGTGAGAGAGAGAGAGAGAGAGAGAGAGAGAGAGAGAGAGAGAGAGAGAGAGAGAGAGAGAGAGAGAGAGAGAGAGAGAGAAGGTAAGAACCCCATCTCTACTTGGAAAGGGATGGTAAGCAAAATCAGAGAGACTTATCTTCCTTAGGATTATGAAGTGCAGTTGCATAGGAAAAGAAAAAACCTAAGGCAAAAGGAGTTAGATGTAAGTACCTACACTAAAGAGTTCCTGAAGTTGTGTCTAAGGTCAAAAGTGATGGAGGATGAGAGCATCAGAGTAGCAAGATACCTTAATGGTCTGAGATGGAATATACAAGAAGAATTAAGTTTGTTGAGTCCAAATATCATTCACAAATGTTACCAGTTGGCCCTGAAGGTAGAAGAAAAAAATAAGAGGAAACATGAAAGCACTAGTAGAGGCAGAGGTAGAGGACGAGATTCGAGAGGTTTCAAAGGAAACTATGGAGGCAGAGGAAGTGAAACAAGATCGCAAAGAGAGTCAAAATTGACTGAGCAGTCCAATGAATCCAGTGGAAGGGGAAGTTATGGTAGAGGAAGAGGTCCTAACAACAACAACAAAGGTAGATTTGGAAGTTCTGGTGGAGGTTCATACTTTGCAAACATGAAGTGTTACCATTACAGTAAGTTTGGTCATCCTGCCTATAGGTGTCCGAAGAAGGCAACCTCATCACATGAAGAGAAAAGAATTAATTATGTGCAAGAGGATTCCAGTAGTGTGAAGTCTCCTGAAGTAAACCTTGACCCAGAGAGTGGAGATAATCTGATGATTAGAAGGGTGCTAATCAGGGAGCCAGTTAAAGAAGAACCAAAACAGAGGAGGTCTCTTTTTCATAATAAAGTGCAAGACACTTGGTAAGGTCTGTAAAGTAATCATTGACTCAGGATCAACTGACAATATCATCTCTGAAGAAGCAGTAAGTAAACTTGGGTTGAGTAGCATGCCACATAGTCATCCTTACAAGGTCACATGGTTGAATAAAGGACAAAATGTGTTAGTAAATGAACAAGTATGGGTTGAGTTTGCAATTGGGAAGTATTCTGATAGAATTTTATGTGATGTTCTACCCATGGATGCTTGTCATTTGTTGTTAGGCAGACCATGGCAATTTGACGGAAAAGCTATCCATGATGGATAGAAGAACTCTTATGCATTCACAAAGGAAGGGGTGACATACATGATTCAATCTTTGGTAGAGGACGAAGGAACCAAGCTTAATATTCCTAATGTGTTGTTGGCTGGAGGAAAAGAATTTTTGAGAGATCTCAAGAAAGGAGGTGGAGAACATTATGCTCTCTTAGTGAAACCTAGTCAAGAAGAAAAGATTAAACAAGAAAGTTTACCTAAAGAGGTTCAACAGTTGTTAGAACAGTTTAAGGACATTGTGAGTGATGGAACACCTGCAATGCTACCTCCTCCTAGAACAATAAGTCACCAGATAGACTTTATACCCAGAGCATCACTACCTAATAAGGTTGCATATAAGATGACTCATGAACAAAACAAGGAAGTGGCAAGACAAGTACAAGAGCTACTTGACCAAGGTCTAATTAGAAAAAGTATAAGTCCATGTGTTGCACCAGTGGTGTTAGCAACCAAGAAAGAAGGTAAATGGAGATTATGTACTGACTCTAGGGCAATAAACAAAATCACCATAGGATATAGGTTTCCTATTCCTAGAATTGAGGATTTGATGGATTATCTTGGAGAAGCAAAGCATTTTACTAAGTTGGATTTAAAGAGTGGATATCACCAGATCCAGATTAAAGAAGGGGGTGAATGGAAAACAACTTTTAAGACTACAGAGGGGTTATATGAGTGGTTAGTATGCCATTTGGGCTTACTAACGCCCCTAGTACCTTCATGAGGTTGATGAATGAGGTGTTGAAGGACTACATAGGTAGATTTGTAGTGGTATACCTTGATTATATCCTCATATTCAACAAAACAGAGAAAGAGCATCTTGAACACTTACAGATTGTATTAAGGAAACTGCATGCAAAACAATTGGCAATCAACTTTGAAAAATGTGAATTTATGAAACATGACCTCATTTATCTGGGTTTTGTAGTGTAACAAGGCACTTTGAAAATGGATCCTAGAAAGGTGGAAGCAATACAAAGTTGGCCTACACCGAGAACTGCTACTGAGGTAAGAAGTTTCCATGGGCTTGCCCAATTTTATAGAAAGTTCATTCGAGGTTTTAGTGAAATTTGTGCTTTTGTTCTTGATACAATTAAGGGTGGGTTGAAAACTAAGTTTAGGTGGACTAAAAGAGCCAACCAGGGGTTTGAATTACTCAAAAAGAGGATAGCTACCCAACCCATCCTAGTTTTACCAAGTTTTGATAAGTTGTTTACCCTAGAATGTGATGCTATTCATATAGCAGTAGGAGTTGTTTTGAACCAAGAGGGATGACCAGTAGCATTCTATAGTGTGATAAATTAAATGAAGCCAAGCAGAAATATTCATCCTATGACTTAGAATTTTATGCCTTAGTGCAAGCTCTTAGGAAGTGGAGGCATTATCTTTTACCCAAAGAATTTGTAGTATTTACAGATAACCAAGCCTTGAGCTTTATTAATTCACAAGAAAAGTTGAGCAATGGGCACATCAAATGGATAGACTACCTACAGGCATACATTTCACTATCAAGCACAAAAAGGGACAGTTGAACAAGGTAGCAGATGCCTTAAGTAGAAGACTTCTCACTATCCAGGAAGTGACATTGCAGAGCATGGGTGTGGAGAGTTTCAAGGAACTTTACAAGGAAGATGAATATTTTTCTGAGGTATACAAGGTATGCAGTGAGTTTAATAATCATTTCAATAGCCAGTATGCAGATTACACATTACAGAGTGGTCTTTTGTTTAAGGGATGTCAGTTATGTGTGCCAAGAGGATCTATGAGGGAAGATCTCATATAGGAAAAACATAATGGAAGTCTTAGTGGATAGTTTGGTCCAAACAAAACACTTGAGTTTGTGCACAGATTTTATTATTGGCCAAAAATGCATAAAGATATCAGGAAGTATGTTGAGCAGTGTATTGTGTGTTAGAAAGCCAAGGGTACCAGTTCAAATGCTGGACTATATCAACCTTTACCAATTCCCAATAGACCGTCAGAGTGCATCAGTATGGATTTCATTATGGGATTACCAAAGACCAAGACTAGTCTGGATAGTATTTTTGTCATTGTTGAACGGTTGTAAAATGAGTCATTTTGTTCCATGCAAGACTACGCATGACACTGGTTACATTGCACATTTATTTTTCAAAGAGGTGGTAAAAATTCATGGGCTGCCTCTGGAAAACTCTGTGGACAAGACTGGTAACTAACCTTTCTTTTGGTTCTGCGTATCATCCGCAGACAGATGGTCATGTAAAATTTTGATGCCAATAGCTAACAAGATGAGAGTGGGGGGGGGGGGGGGGGGGGGGCGGTGAATCATACAAACTTAATCTTCCATAAAATCAACAGATTCAACCTGGGTAACTTATACTTCAGCAATATAACCAAAAACTGCTAAACATGCTAACTCATAAACACATAATCATCATAACACATATAACACCAGATTTAACATGGAAACCCAAATAGGGAAAATCCACTGTGGGATTTCGGACCCACTAAGAAATATACTCTTCTAGAGTATGGTCGGTTAAAAGCAAATCCTATTAAAGATTACAAACACATTGCTATATGTGACCCGGTTAAGGGATTTCCCTCAGATCTGTTAGAATCTTCACTTTGTTAGAAGTGACCTTGTCAAAGGATTTCAAACACTCATGTAGAATGTTACCTTGCTAGAGGATTTACAAAGAAGACTATTAAGTCCACTCGGTTAAGAGATTTTGTCACTTTAAAAAATAGCAGTAATAAAAATATATCTGCAACTTCACATCTAAAATGCTAAAGCAGATTCTTATTTGCTTAAAACAATCTTGTCATAGGACTTATCATGTCCCTCTGCTAGGCTCCCTACTATGTTAATCAAATAGGTCTTCGAGCTTCTGTGCTCGGTAATCACTATGTAGCATCCATGTGCTTACACTTGCTCGCTTACATTGTTCATCAACAATTCCTTATTTATAAATGCAGACACCTAAAATTGTCCAGTCTAATTAAATAAATATTTTATTTATTTAATTACTTTAGCCTAATTCTTCTATTAATTAAATAAATCTTTATTTATTTAATTAATTCATTTATCCTCTTCTAGCCTTATTTCATTTAAATAAATACATTTATTTATTTAAATTATCCTTTTCCTAAATTAAATAAATATCTTATTTATTTAATTGATCCCACTTCTTCTATTAATTAAATGAATCTTTATTTATTTAATTAATTCATTAACCTTTTCTACCCATGACACATGCCATTCATCTCTTAATTCATACACTACCTACCCTCTTATTATTTTATTATTTCCTCTACCTACCCTCTAATCATAGCCGACCTCTTTTACACCTCTTAATCTTATCCCTCCATTTCTTATAGTGTCTTCTATATAAGGAGATGCTTCCTTCATTATCAACTCTATTCAACTAATCATTCTATGTACCTCGATGATTACTCGACTACACTACACTTTTGAACTTTCATATGCAAGCCTACTTGCAACCACATTTCTGTTCTTTGTTGAGCTCTTACGCACATATAAAATCTGAGAGCAAATATATCAAGCAAGATCAATGGAGATAGGAAGAATGGAGATCAAAACCCTATTGGACATGTGATGGTATAATCTTTGTGATTTCATTTGATTTGCATTGTCTTAGGTAATCTTCATATGTTATGGTGGATCTTTGTTGTTGTTAGGCTAGGGTTTTGTGGTTGAATCCATTTAGTCTTTCAATATTGTTTATCCATTTTCACCATAAACAATAAACAATTTGCTAACCGTTGAATCTCCTTGATCACATTTCCCATGATGAATCATAGCCATCAGATCTTCAATCTTGACTAGGTTCAATGTATCCTTTGATCTGAAAACGTTTTACCTCACCTTGGAACTTGCATTCCTTCCTAGGAACTTGTGCCAGGTTATTGCGGTTCAATCTGAGCTGTAGATCTTCCTCTTGATTTTCCATTGCCGTAGATCCTTAACAAACTTCATGCGTGGTATACCAATCATTTATTCATCTCCATCTCATTAGCATCCATCATTAAATAATGCTTTTATCCATCCAATACGATCTGTTATAACTCAGTTGTTACTCGGTAAATACTAAACTTTACTCGGTAGACATTTCGCCTTCATTAATTGATATCGATAACCTTAGGGTTTACCGACTAGGTTCTTTGCTCGGTGACATAGTATAGTATTAACTTTACAATAAAACAACATACGTAGGATATCAAAACAATCTAAACAATATGATCTCATCATTGTCTAACTCGATAATAGTTGCCCATTGAATAACTTATTTCTCCCCTTATTCATCACATTCTTTCTGTGTCTTTTACCGACATCTTAATTCTCTTCAAATCAATCTTCTCAAGATATGGCAACATCATACTGAATCAAAAAATCAATTTCTTGACATCAATGACAAAATAATGTTATAAAGATAGTTATCATCATTTTTCAGTTATATCAATAATCTCCAACAACCTTCTCAATATCCTTAATGAAATACCAACAATCTCCTTCTATTGAAATGCCAACAAGTCAAACTGAGGTCATTAACCGAGTATTGGGTAATCTTCTAAGGTGTTTGACAAAGGAGTATGGACAAATGTGGGATCAAGTGCTACCACAGGTAGAATTTGCATATAATGACAGTCTCAATAGAACTACCAGTAAGAGTCCTTTTGAGATTGTTTATGGACTCCACCCATGTGGTGTATGTGAACTTCAAGATTTAGGACAACTGGAAGGAAGAAGTGGACATGCAGAGGATTTCACTCAATCTATGAAAGAGGTGCATGAACAAGTGCAGAAAACATTGATCGACGCTACACAGAGGATTAAGGCTAAAGCAAATGAGAGGAGAAAGGACATTCAATTTGTAGTTGGAGATATAGTGATGGTACATCTGAACAAGGCAAGATTGTAGAAGGGAGTTCCTAGTAAGCTTTAGATGTGACAAATAGGTCCTTGCAAAATCTTGGCGAAATATGGCTCAAATGCCTATAAGATAGATTTGCCAATAGATTTGGCATTGTCCCCTGTGTTTAATGTGCAAGACTTGGTTCCGTTTAAAGGTCCCATAGCAATGGAAGATGGATCGCACCCAGAAGGGGAGACTACTCTCCGTGATATTCTAGTACCACCCATGTCTAAACCACAGGCGGAACAGGTTTTATATTCCCGGGTGCAGAAGCAAACGAGGCATGGCATGTATATGGAACACTTAATCAAGTGGCATAATTTACCTGAAGCTGAGGCCACTTGGGTTGTAGAATCTGATTTCAAACGACTGGGCATTGATGTCGCCTTGCCGCCCATAGGGGGGACTTGATTTTTCATGTGGGGAGTATGGTGCAAGAGCACCTAAGGGTGAGCAAAGACCCTTTCAAATTTTGACAATTTTGGCATAAGGACTGGTGTTTGTCCATTAGGTTGTTTGTTTGGAGCTTGGAGTGCATTTTGACTTCTTTTGAAAATTTCATGTATCGGCTTACCTATCCCGATAACCCAATGAGGTGCCATTGGCTATCGGCGGGACTATTTTCTACCTACCTCGATAGGTTGATGAAGTCGCAAGCGGAGTGGAGTGAGCGGAGTGAGTCTGTTGTGGAGCCATCGGGTATCGGCAAGACATGTTTTGGGCTAACCTGATGACCCAATGGGAAAGCATGCGGTTTGGAAGTCACCATCGGCCATCGACTGAACATGTTTTGGGCTATATCGACAACCCGATAAGGAATCTTTTTGTGGGGAGCGCACCATCGGCCATTAGAAAGACTATCTCGATGCTAACCTGAGGACCCAATGGAAACCAATGCGGAAGTGCACAATGTGCAAAATGCCATCGGACATCAGAGTAAGTGTTTTACGACTACTCTGATGACCCAATAGGAAAACATGTGAGTTGTAAACTGCCATGGGACGTCCCGATTAGTGTTGCGGTGCGAACCCGATGACCCGATGGAGGTTGAAAGATAGTTACAGTGGGAAACCGATTATGTCGAGTTTGATCTCATCCATTAGGGATGTTCTCATGACATGTTGCAGAGGATATAAAAGACCCACTAGGCATTCTGTAAGGGGTTGGATTTGGGATTGCTGGATGTGATAGTTCCACGAAACGAACATATTTTGAATAACAATTTGTAGTCCATTTTTTGTTTCCCTTCTCAAAGTTTTGTAAATAATGGCTTAATTCGTGAATGCCCGTGTGATAGAGTAGATGTTTCCTTTTTGTGTTCTATGAGTTCCAATTCTGTGTTCGTGCCAAGCTCGGTTTTGTAAATAAGTTGTCATTTTGTTTCTTATTTTTTGTTGGTGTCAAGCAGTCATAAACATGGCTTTGTCTTGACTCTCCATCGTGGGATCCACACAACTATTGGAGGTTGTCAAGAAGAGCTAGTCATGTATAATAGAGTTCCATTTGTAGCAGACCAGGGAATGGCATCGATCGTTTCAACAAACTGGCCCTAGGCGGGCTTGATGATAGCCCAGTTAGGTATTAGTGACCAAAAAAAGGAAATCACTTGCAGGGTAGGCTAGAGTCTAGGATATCGGCCTCAAACAGTGGGAAGATGGGATCGAATGGAGAGAAGGTCCTAGCATGAGGAGAAAACAACCTAGGAGAAGTTGTAGGCATAATACATGGTAGAGCAAACCCTGTAAGGTGTCTGGTTAAATTCAGTGGATTAGTGAGTTGGTGGATTTACGAAAGTGATTTCACAAGGAGCAGAGTAACAACCCTTGGTAGTGAGGACCTGGAGTGGATTAGGGGAATAGAGAGACGTATTCCTGGGTTAGGCTAGGTAGAAAGCCTTGGAGTGAGTCAAGCTGACTCGAGCAACTAGGATCATCCCTATCATTCATCCACCACCTGACCCCACTTGTTTGAAAGTTAATTATCATTCTATCCTTGGAGGGTGGCTCAATTACAACCCTAAGTGTTGGTTTTGTGACTTTCCTTATCTCTTAGATGTTAGGCAATATGTCATCCTCATCAATTGGGTAGTTCACCAAGGATTCTGATTGTGCAGATATTTGTTGAAGTGGGACTTCTCGCTCATGGCTCTATTGAATCATCACTTGAGTTGAAGATGACTAGGCCTATTCTTGGATGGTTTAGGAAGGTTGGCCAATATATTGGCAACATTATCCAACATTACTTTTATTCTTAGTACATGATCAATTATTTTAAAATGTGATCCTTTAAAAGATGGATCAACCCCTTTCTTCCTTTCCTTTGCAATTTTTATTTTGGTATATATATCTCTTCTTTTTATGACCTTAGCTTAAAAGGGACTATCTCTGATCAAATATTCAATCTAATTATACTCATTAAGGTATCCTAACAAATTGTGTGTAACTCTTACATCATAAATAAAGTTCTTTAGATCGCAATTCATGATCTTATCAACTCTCATTTTGTAGGGCAAAAATTTTGTGGAAAATAATTCTATCCCCTCCTTGGAATTAATTTGAAAATAAAAAAAGAAAATTATTTAGGGAAAAAATGATCCCTTCTTCATGATTATTAATTTGAAAATAAAAAAAGAAAATTATTTAGGGAAAAAATGATCCCTTCTTCATGATTATTAAATGTTTCTTGTCTGGAACTGGTCGAGGAAATATATGTTGTGCAATTGGAGTACCATAAACTCTAATTACTATTGAGTTTGCATAGAAAAACCAATCACCCCAATTGTGATTGATTCTTAACCTAGGATACTCCTCCTTATAGGTCTTATAAACCTTCTAACCTTTTTTGAAATTATCTAATTAACTAGCTGGCATAGATTACTCAAAACATCTTTGGCAAAAAATTCTTTAAAAAATGAATAGTTTATTTCATATAAGTCCATTCCTAGATAGGCATCAGTCTCTTCTAGGCATCGCCAAACCTTACTTGAAGTGGAGCCTTTTGATGAGCCTATAAATTTTCCTATTTATTTCATGATTCATGATACTTTACCCCATTATTATAATGCCATTCCAATACATTTCTTAGCTTTACATTGGTTTCATGAAGAATTAACTATGATTAATGATTATTGATTTACATTTGTATGTATAGTTAGTTAATGCTAATCTATGGTAATATATTATGATAAATGGTTATCATTAAATGTAAAGTATTTTGGAAGGATTAACATGTTTGTGAGGGATTTGAGTCATTCATACAGTTGGAAATAAGAAGAAACATGTTGGCAATTAACAAATGCAAATTCTGACTAGAAGTGTGAAAAATGTCAAAAAGCTAGTTTTAGTAAAACATCCATATCTCCCTCATTTATTAACAAAATTTAGATCTTCAAAATGATTTGGAAATCTTAAAAGGCAGAGAAACAAACCCATAAATTCATTTTAAGATATTCACAATAGTTAAGGACAAGTATTCACTAGAAGTTGACTAAGACAAAAGTGACAAGATTGGAGGTAGTAGTTAAGGAATGGGTTCTAGTTCAATGTGGACTTTTCCACCTCTTGATGATCTCATGGATTTGGAGTTATTGAATTCAAAGAACAATAGATAAACTTGTGAAAACAATAAATCATGACTCATAAATTTTATGACATTTTTTACACACATTTTCAGCCATGACTATATTTTGATATTGTAAGAGTTTGAAGAAGATTTTGAACACTCTCTACTCCTTTTAGTTAAGTATTTATTATTAGTCATGGAAAGAATAAGTCATATTCTTGATATTGTGGAAAAAATGACACTTTTTAGATAGTTTTTGAGTCTATAATTAATCCAACTCTTAGGTCTCATGTATAACTCTGAGATCTTGTTTGAGTTGAGAAAAAGGAGAGTAACTAGTTAGTGGTGAGTTTTGTTAGTAGTGTCTTTGTTCAATCGATATGTCTGATATTAGTTCATGTATTCTCTTTGATTTGAAATAAGAATATGAGTTATGATAATAAAGATTTTATGTTGAAGATCGAATGCTAATAACTAAGATTGAAGCCACTCAAGCAAGGGCCACTCGAGGTATTGTAGATGTGCAATAGTTTAGATTGTTGTTCATTATGATTTACTATTAGTAGCGAGTTTTTTAGGATAGGTTTTATTGAAACATATTTAATTCTATTAGTTTTATAACAATCAACCTGTAGCTACTATTGTGTCTATTAACCAGTTAGCCCATAACAAATGTTGTGTAGTTAGATTTATTTTCAGCATTGTTATCTTTTCAACTCATTTTATTATTTTCAATTAATTTGTTATACACATCAATAGAACAACCTAGAAGGCTTCCCTAGTGCACATATAGTTTTCGACATCATCCAGGAAGACACGTCCTTGGTTGACAGTTAAATGATTCTCTTCTTTAGGACATTAGGTTACTCTGTGTGGAATTAGTTGCCCAACCGAGATGAGTACATTGAGTTACTACATCAATCTTTTGTACTTAGTGGGGATCCAATCATTTTTTAAATACATGTCTTTTATTGTTGTCTTAGACCGTAGGAGGATGACCTTGATTATATATTTTCACACCTACCTCCGACATTCATGATTGTGTTTGCTTCATTTGATATGTTGTTCTATTGGTTTCCCTTTGCTATTATAAATTTCTTCTTCAATATCAAAAGTGACAAAAGAGAGAAATGATTAGGGGCATTTATACCAAAACAAGAAGGACAAAAGACAATGTTAAGACAATGGGAAGGAACACTAAAGCATAGAAGGTAGCCCCTTAATAGCACTAATATTAAAGGAGAATAGTATGAGAAATTTAGTGAACAACAAGTAGTAGAATCATGAGACAAGTGCAAAGAAAAGGAAAAGATGAAGAATCTCATTATTAACTAATGCACTTAAGATGAAAGAGCTTCACTTCATCCATAGCTATTATGCATTAGTGCAGAAGTCACATAAATAATTCAAGGCAACAATCAACAATGGAAAAGAACAATCAAAATAGATTGTCCTATGAAGAGATTACAAAAGAGAATAAAACATGATAGGGAGACCAAGGAATGGTGATAACCAACAAATTATAGAAAGAAGACACCTCCCTAGTTGATATTAAATGAGCATTTGCTTTAGAACATTAGGTTACCCCGTGTGGACATTCCAACCAAGCTGAGTGCATCATTATATTGAACCAATCTTTTGGACTTAGCAGAGATCAGTCACCTCCCAAATGACACAAAAGAGAATACCACTTGAAATAAACATTGCTATCCTTTTTTAATGGGTAGAGACTTTTGTGTATACTATCTGCAATAAAATTTGCATGGTCATGAGGCTTTTTCACATCCAAACTTTGGTTATTAATTGTTGACACCATCAAATGAATAAGAATTTGAGTTTTGACATACATTGTAATGCCTGGCATATAGAAAAATAAGTTTTATTCAAATAAATCATAATTAAAGTGCTCTAGCTCATTGTTGGAAAATCCCTACAATTTTCCATTTGGCCCTGTAGGTTTGAAATTTGGTAGCCACTTGACCCTGTATCTTCCTTCAACTTATCATATGATCTATTAAGCTCTCCCAAATCAATTGGCAATTGAGCATTTAGATTTTTAAGTTGAAAACTTAGCAAATATAATCTCTACTCCAACTTGTTATGTGTTTCCCCTTGCCATTGCAAATTGCTCTCTCATCTAGGTTATAAGCCCTAGCAATAACCCTAATTAAGTCAATGTTAATGAAAACTTTTGGTATTGCTAACCTCAAACATAATCTCCAAATATTGAAAATATGTTTGTTGGCCATTTATTTATTAAATCTATATCTAAACAATTTGAAGTCGTGAGTTCAGATCATGTCATTCCCACAAGCACCATTTTTGTCCATGATATTAGTGTTGGGAAAATGGTGTCTCAACCTTGCATTTACATGAGATTAATATTTATAGAAAGTTTTTGTTTGAGCATGAAATGGTGAAAAATTCTCCCTGAAGCTTCTGGTTGGCTAGATAAGTATGTCGGTAAATTTTTGTTGCAAGATCATAGCTAGTTTTGAAGATATCAAAGTTTGTGTTTTTGGAGGGTGTGATGAAAGGTTTAAAATTGATTTTGAGGCCTTTAGAAGCTCTAAAATGTACTTAAAAGTGGGCTCAAACAAATTTGTGGTTAATGAGGTGATAGAGCACTTTGTGAGCTTTCTGACGCTTCAAACGATTCATCAATCGAACACACAATTCACAAGTTATGGCCTTCGAAAGTTTGGACTCCTAAAATAGGAAATATAAATTGCATCAGACACATAAATGAGTTGTAAAAGGGAGGAACATGTGTTGATGTGTGTTTTGACATGTCATAGGGCATCTAGAATGGAGATAAGGTTGACTCTACTTTACTGGGTGGTTTTTGTTGGACATTGTTGCTACTAGTAAATGTTGTTGTCGTTGATGTCAACATATTCCTATGATTTATTGCTCTGGTGATTGCAGATTGGTTTATTGGGATCATGGTTTGGTAATATGTAGTATTTATAGCATCATTACATCTTTCTGTATTGGTTTTGGTGATCTAGAAAGCTTAATTGATCATATCATATGATCTGGTTTACAGTTTAGTTTTCTGATCAGTGCTTTGAAGAGCCGATATTGCCTCCGGTATATTTTGGTGTGATCAGATCTTGAGCTGAGATTTAGAGAGATTATTTGGGATGGTCTTGTGTATCTTCATTTCAGATGGTTCGTGATTTGGTGCTCTATAGGTTATCTTTCTTTGTGACAGTTGTTGTTGTTTGAGTGTTCTTGAAGTTCAGATGTTGATCGATGAAGATTTGATAAGTGGTGTCGGTACAACTATTACTGATGATTCTAACATGCTTGTTGGTGTTCCCTAATTATAACCTATTTGTTTTGGTGGTCCGTATTGATCGTTGTGTGTGTTTTTGGTGATTTTGTCGATCTGGTGATGTTCTTCGTGCTATGCGGTATTCTTGGTGATGTAGCGTGTTGTGGTTGATCTTGGCATGATTACCGATGGAGATGAGAATTTGGTAATTTGATTTAGGTCCATGTTATATCATGTATATCGTTATATTGGTTCGATGGTCAATATTTGTATCGTGTGATGTAATTTTGTAATTGTGAGTTGAGGGTTTAACCGACCTTGTTGTCAAGGTTGATGATTTGTATGAATAGGTGATATTGTGATGTAATTTGGGTACCGAGGTTGTGTCTGCATTATCAGAGAGTTGTGTATGTGCGAACAAGGATTAATCTTTCGATGTTGTGTATTGAGGTGTTACAGAGCAGACAAATTTGCTTAACCAAAACTATCATCAAGCATTAGCAGATGTTATTATTGCAGTTCATTTCTTTCAGATTGTACTCTGAATCTTTTTGTAAGTCAGTGAAACTTCCCTGAGGGTTGTAGCCTTCGAGGTTATTGTCTCTTGAGCTATAAGCTCTAGATAGTGTGCATGAATGCTAGTGCATTCCCCATTGTAATATTTTCATATACTACTATAGAGTATCATCTTATTATGGGTAGGTTCCCATCATGGTTTTTCCCTTAACTAGGTTTTCCACGTCAAAATCTTGGTGTTGTGTGTTGTGCTATCTATCTACTTATGTTTGTTGTTACTGTAGTTTATCAGATTTGCATTTGTGGTTAAGTTTGTTAATCCAGTGAAAACTGATTCACCCCCCCTCCCTCTCAGTTTTCCTTCATTATTGTTGCCAACAATTAGTCTCAGAGCTAGATCCTCTAGAAGAAGCTTAACCGCTTGAGGAGATTTGGGATGGCAACTGGAGGAGCTATCTTTAAGAAAGAGAGTTCAAGTTTTGATGGAAGTAATTATGATATATGGAAGAACCAGATGGAGGTGCACTTGAGACATCTTGGAGAAGATTACTAAGAATGCCTATTTTGTTCCTCATAATGGATCGATTACTGGTGATGGGATCAAGGAAGTTGAACATAACATTATAGCTAAGGAAGCATTGTTGAGCACCCTGACTGGTTCAAAGATGACTAATGTGATGGGACTTTAGATTGCACATGAGATTTGGGGGAAGCTTGGAACCTTGTATGAAGGAGATAAACAAGTCAAAGTTGCTAAGTTGCAGAATTTGAAAGAGAATTATGAGATGTTGAGGATGGGAGAAGATGATAACATAAACTCCTTTATGGCTAAGGTGAATGCACTTGTCCTAGGTATAAGATGTGCCAGTGGAATCCTTGAAGAAGATGTAATTGTTGCCAAAGTGTTGAGATCATTGCCTCCTACTTACAAACATAAGGTAGTTGTTATTGATGAGATCCAGAGTGTGACTACTATGACAAGAGATATGTTGGTTGGAAAGATTATTGTATTTGAAACTAAGTGAGTTTGGTGAACCACATGGAAAGTCTGAGACAGCATTCAAAGCATCTATATCTAGGAAGCAGAAGTATGATCCTGAAGAATGTTGAATATCTAGATATGAAAGAGAGAGAAGAGAGACGAAAGAGCAAGAAAGAGATTTGGAGGAGCTTGAAGCATTGATCGCCCAGAGATTGCCTAAGGGAGTTGGTAAGTATGATGGAAAATTGCCTTTGAAATGTTTCTCTTGCAATACGATAGGATATTTTGCTTCTAGGTGCCCAGAGAGAATGGCTAAATATGATAGGCATGACAAATTTGATAAGCATGATAGAAATGATAGATATGAGAAGCATGAAAAGTATGATAAGCCTTACAAGTCTAACCAGAAGTATAAGCATCAAAAGAAATGTTACTATGATGTTGATGAAGGTGTTACAGATGAGGAATCAAAAGAAGAGGAAGCTGTGTTTATTGCTATCAAAGAACATGGACCGGTACCTGTTGATTCCACAAGATGCGCTATTGAGGGGAAAGCACTAGTTGCTAAAGTTGAATAGAAAGATGAATGGGCAATTTCCAATGGTTGTTCACATCATATGACCAGTGATAAAAGCAAATTTATGAGTATGGAGAGATATGATGGCGGAATAGTAAGATTTGGAAATGACAAAGCCTGTGTAATCCATGGTAGAGGTTCTATTTCCTTTGATGGTAAGCATAATATTGATGATGTCTTGTATGTTGAAGGTTTGAAGCATAATCTTTTAAGTGTTGGGCAGATGGTTGCCAAAGGTTATGATTTACAATTCAAGAATGGAAAATGCAATATCCTAAATGCCTCTGAAATAGAGATTGCATCTGGAACTAAGACTGAAGGTAATATCTTTCATTTGGATGCTGGTGAGAAAAGTTGCTTGATTGCTCAGATTGATGAGAGTTGGTTGTGGCATAGGAGAATGTGTCATGTTAATTTTGATTCAATAATTAAGATCAGTTCTATTCAAGATGTTAGAGATTTGCCTAAAATTGTTAAGCCTGCTAATCCAGTATGTAAGGAATGTCAAATGGTTAAGCAAACAATATTTTATTTCAAAAGAAAGTAGTATACATATGATGGATTGCTAGATCTTGTGCATACTGACCTATGTGGACCTACAAATGTTAGAAGTGTGCAGGGTGACAAATATTTTATGTTACTGATTGATGATTATTTTAGAATGATGTGGGTTGTCTTTTTGAAGGAAAAATCAGAAGCATTGGATAAATTCAAGCTATTCAAAGCAAAGGTTGAGACTGAGACAGGACTGAGGGTGAATGTCTGAGATCTGATAGAGGAGGATAATTTTGTTATGATGAGTTTGATTCATTCTGTGAGAAGCATGGGATTAGAAGACAATTATTTGCTCCTAGAACCCCACAACAGAATGGAGTTGTTGAAAGGAAGAACAAGACTGTCTTGGATGATGCAAGGACTATGTTGATTGAAGGGAATGTGTTGGTATTTTGGTATGGTTTTGTCATTGATGTCAACACCTACTTTAGAGATCCAACAACATTCATCGGCAAGCAAGTAAACTGTGCAACAGTTACTGGTATATGGTTCACCGGCAGGATATAATGTTCACTGGTATTTGGAATGATATGGAAGACACTTGGTAATGTCAAAGACATCGTGTGGACACTTTGTTTTGAAGAATAAATCATTGGTATATTCATATTTGCATATTTTCTTTTACCGACAAATAGGTCCAGGTTATCTAGGGTTACATCGGCAAGTTTATCTTTTCCAGATCAACATGGCACACTATGGAGATGATTTATTAATGATGTAAATGCATTAAGACAACATGTTTAATTGGTTATTGCATCGAATATTATATTGTTTGTAAAATGATTTTATTGTAATATCTTGTAGAGCCGACCTACTAAAATTGGTCTTAGGGTATGGTATAAATATAAGATCTTATTTGTAAGATCAAGTGTGGAATGCGAAAAATGAATTGAGTGAAAGTATATGCGAGATCAAGCAGAGGAATACACGAAGACATCATTTGAAGGTGAAGCTAGGTTTTTGTATAAGCATATCAACATTACACCAGTACTGAATCCAGCATATGAAGATGCTATTTTGTGCAGTACATTCATATTGGATTTAACCATCCAACTGTAGTCAGTGTGACTCCCATTTTGTGATTGAGCAGTGAGCTCTAGGCTGTTGGCCTTTCTGCATGTGCAGACCCCATTTATGTACACTTACTATCTGCAGTAGTATCATCTGATTGTGGGTAAGGTTTCCCACTGTGGTTTTTCCCCTTGTAGGGTTTCCACGTACAAATATTGGTGTTATGTGTAGTGGATGACTTTATGTTTATGTTTCATGCATTAATCTTCACCGGTATAGCAATTTACTGTTAACACTATCTATCGGCATACTTAACTGGTTTACCGGTATTAAGCATTAAGTTGGTTAATTGGTTTTTGGTTTGAATTTATTAGACAGTTGATTCACCCCCACCTCTTAGTTGTCTCCGGGACCTAACAGAATGTTTTGAAGATCTATTGGAGAGAAGTTGTTAGCACTACTGTTTACACATTCAAGTGAGTGCATATAAAAGGTGATATTGGTAAGACTCCTTATGAGCTATGGTTTGGTCATGTTCTGTGAGATATTTCGGAATTTTTGGTAGCAAATGTTATATCAAGAGAGATGTGGATATAGGAAAGTTTGATGCAAGAAGTGATGAAGGAATTTTCTTGGGATATTCAACAAAGAGCAAAGCCTGCTAGTGCTACAATAAGAGATTGGGAAAGATAGTGGAAAGTGTAAATGTGAAGGTTGATAAGAACTATGGAAAAGAAATCAGAGCATGCAGATATGATGATGGTCAACTTGTTGTTCTAACGCCTATTCAAACTGAAGAATTGAAGGAAAATGATCTGGTAGAGACTGTTAATTTGGATGTTGTTGTTGTCGGTGAAGAGGTGTAGGAACCTGAAAATCAAAATAATCAAAAGACTCTGAGGTATGTAAGATTGAATCACTCTGAAAATCATATTATTGGAGAAAAAAATAAAAGTGTGATGACTAGAAGAAGGTTAGTTGCTGAAGAGGTATGTCTGATTTCTAAAATTGAACCTAAAGATGTTGTTGAAGCTTGCAAAGATGAACATTGGATAAGGGCTATGTAAGAAGAATTAGATCAGATTGAAAAGAATGACACATGGGAACTTGTGCCTAGACCTAAAAATAAGAATGTGATTGGCACTAAATGGGTATTCAAGAACAAATTGAATGAAGACGGTGAAGTTGTTAGAAATAAAGCAAGACTGGTATGCAAAGGATATTCACAAAAATAAGGGATTTATTATGAGGAGACTTTTTCTCTGGTAGCTAGAATTGAAGTTGTTAGACTATTGCTTGCATATGTTGCCTATAAAGATTTCAAGGTATATCAAATGGATGTCAAGTCAACCTTTCTAAATGGTGATCTTGAGGAAGGTCTACATTGAGAAACCTGATGGATTTTCATTATCAGATGATGGTGACATGGTATGCAAACTGAAGAAATCTCTTTATAGATTGAAACAAGCCCCTAGAGCTTGGTATGCTAGATCTGATAAGTATTTACTGAAATTGAGATTTTTAAAAAAGGTACTGCAGATAGTAATCTGTATTTCAAGATTGAGAATGATAACATCTTAATTGTTGATGATATTATCTTTGGAGGAGATGATAACTCGAGTATGAAGTTTTCCAATGATATGCAAAAAGAATTTGAGATGTTTATGATAGGAGAGATGAAATTTTCCTTAGGATTGCAAATTTCACAAACTGGAAAAGGTATTTTTATATATCAAACTAAATATGTGAAGGAATTGTTGAAGAAGTTTGGGCTAGAAGACTCCAAATCGGTTGGAACTCTTATGGTGACTGGGTGCAAATTGTCTAAAAATAATGAATCTTTGAAAGCTAATCAGACTTTGTACAAATCTATGGTTGGTGGACTGTTATATCTTACTCAGACTGGACTTGACATTATGCATGCTGTGTGCATGGCTGCTAGATATCAAGTTGATCCCAAAAGAGATTCATGTCACTGTTGTAAAGAGGATATTTAGATACTTGAAAGGAATTATGGATTACAGTTTGTGGTATTCGAGGAATGATGATTTCATGTTATGTGCTTACATTGATGTTGATTGGGTTGGTGATGTTGATGACTAGAAGAGTACCTCTGGTGGTGCATTCATTTTGGGTAAGAAATTAGTTTCATGGGCAAGTAAGAAACAAGATTCAGTGTCCCTACCTATTGTTGAAGCTGAGTACAATGTTGTTGTTAGTAACTGCACTCAGGTAGTTTGGATGAAGCAAATGTTAAAGGATATCAAAGTTATCTATGATGGACCTATTGTCATATATTGTGATAATTCCAGTGCTATCAATATGTCAAAGAACCCAGTGCAACATTCAAAGACTAAGCATGTGTCAATCAAGTATCATTTCTTCAGAGAAAAAGTCAATGGAGAGGAAGTGAAACTGGAATATGTGTCTACAAAGGAACAAATTGCTGATATTTTCACTAAACCATTTCCTGCAAATACATTTGTCTATTTGAGAGACAAGTTAGGGGTATCTACCCCTCCTGATGAGAACTAGATGCATTGAGTTGCATGAATCCGGTGGACTTCACAATCTTATCCTTATGTCCTAATTGATGAGTTGGTGCACTGCTACTCTATTGGAGTAGTTAGTGTGTTTTAGGGGGAGAGAATCATGATTTTCTTATCTATGGGGGAGAGTAAGTTTGATCTTCTGTTGTCATAATCTTTGTCATTGATGTCAAAGGGGGAGAGAAGCACGTGAAAAATTGTTTTATCAGCTTGATCTTAGGGGGAGGTTGTTGGAGATGTTTTATTTCTTTGTATTTATTGTTTTTCACATTCATATGTTGCAATCAATGCCAAAGGGGGAGATTGTTGGACATTATTGCTGCTAGGATATGCTGTTGTCATTGATGTCAACATATTCATGTGATTTATTGCTCTGGTGATTGCAAATTGGTTTATTGGGATCATGGTTTGGTATATGGAGTATTTATAGTGTCATTACATCTTTCTGTATTGGTTTTGATGATCTGAAAAAGCTTAATTGATCATATCATATGATCTGGTTTGTAGTTTGGTTTTTTGATCAGTGCTTTGCAGAGTTCGGTATTTCCTCCGGTATATTTTGGTGTGATCAAATCTTGATTTGAGATTTTGGGAGATTGTTTGGGATGGTCTTGTGTATCTTCATTTCAGATGGTTCATTATTTGGTGCTCCATAGGTTATCTTTCTTCGTGACAGTTGTTGTTGTTTGAGTGTTCTTGAAGTTCAGATGTTGATCGATGAAGATCTGATAAGTGGTGTTGGTACAACTGTTATTGATGATTCTAACGCGCTTGTTAGTGTTCCCTAATTATGACCTATTTCTTTTGGTGATCCACATTGATCGGTGTGTGAGTTTTTGGTTATTCTACTGATCCAATGACGTTCTTCGTGTAATACGGTATTCTTGGTGATGTAGCGTGTTGTGGTTGATCTTGGCATGATTACCAATGAAGATGAGTGTTTGGTAATTTGATTTAGGTCCATGTTATATCATGTATATCGTTATATTGGTCTGGTGGTCAATCTTTGTATCGTGTGATGTAATTTTGTAATTGTGATTTGAAGGTTTAACCGACATTGTTGTCAAGGTTGATGATTTGTATAAAGAGGTGATATTGTCATGTAATTTGGGTATCGAGGTTGTGTCTGCATTATCAGAGAGTGGCGTATGTGTGAACAAGGATTCATCTTTCAATGTCGTGTATTGAGGCATTGGAGAGTAGACAAATGTGCTTAACCAGAACTGTCATTAGGCATTACCAGATGCTATTATTGCAGTTCATTTCTTCCGGATTGTAGTCCGAATCTTGTTGTAAGTTAGTGAGAGTTCCTTGAGGGTTTTAGCCTTCTGGGTTATTGTATCTTGAGATGTAAGCTCTAGACATTGTGCCTGAATGCTGGTGCATTCCCCATTGTAATATTTTCACATACTACTGCAAAGTATCATCTTATTGTGGGTAGGTTCCCACTATGGTTTTTCCCTTAATCGGGTTTTCCACATCAAAATCTTAGTGTTGTGTGTTGTGCTATCTATCTGCTTATGTTTGTTGTTACTGCAATTTATCAGATTTGTATTTGTGGTTAAGTTTTTTAATCCGGTGAAAACTGATTCACCCCCCCACCCCCTCTCAGTTTTCCTTCATTGTTGTTGCCAACAGTTTTAGCCCATGGTTTTGTAATATTGTTTGATGGTTTCTTGTATTGTATCTCCTATATATGAGATGCGTGAGATAGAGGTTATGTGTAAGAGTCTTATGGCTATTGAGTTACCTCTGAGTCTTTGATTAGTGATACTCCTATGAAGAACTTGCTCTGTAAGTGTATTGTAATCTGTTATTGATTGTTGAATAATATATTGAGTTACTTTTAGAGAATTGGGTTTTTCTCTCGAAAAGGTTTTGCCCACGTAAATCACTATGTTGTTGTGTTGTGGTATGCATGATATATATATTTTTGTTAAGTTTCTATAACTGTTGTAATGATCTATAAAATATTTTGCATTACCCTCCTCTCAAGGTTAGTGTAGGAAGTTGTTTTGCTACTTAACTTCCTTACAAGTGGTATTAGAGCTTGATCACCTTTGGTTTCAGTTGTGGGTTGTTGGGTTTTTTGAACTAATCCAGATTTGAGTCGGAGCTTGTGCAGATGATACTTTTTGATCTTGTTGTAGGAATTTTTAGATGACAAATTCATCAGGGAGAATAGAGGTGGAGAAATTTAATGGTAGTAATTTTGAGATGTGGAAGCTGAAGATGGAAGATTTGCTAATAGATTGAGATCCATGGGATGTTGTTGATCTGAATGTCTCAAGACCCTTGGATCCTACTGTGATTACTCAATACGATATTATGGACTATAAAGCCAAGGGTCTAATTAGATTGTGCATGGCAAAATTTTTTCAATGTCCATGAAGAGAACTCTACAAAGAAGATATGGACTTAGCTTGGTGAAATGTATCAAGCAAAATCTTTATTGAATCAGATTTTATTGAGGAAGAAATTGTATTCCTTGAAAATGGAAGAAGGTGGACGAATTGCAGACCACCTGGAAACATTTAATATCTTGGTGGCTCAATTGGTATCTATTGGTGTTAAGATGGATGAAGAAGAGAAATTTCAGATCTTGCTTTGTTATTTGTCTGATTCTTGGGATTCTCTTGTTATGGCTATCGATAGTACTTCTATTGTTTTAAAGTTTGAAGATGTTGTGGGTGCCCTACTTGGTGAAGAGATACAAAGGAAGGTATCCATCAGCTTGAAGGAAGCCCTAATTGTTTGTGGAAGACCTGAGAAGAAAGACAAGAAGAATGAGAAGCGTAATAAGTCCAAATCCAAAGGGAGATCAAAATCTCCTGGAAAGTCCAAAGTCATTTGTTGGAATTATGGTAATTCAGTTCACATCCGTAAGGAGTGCAAAGAAGAAAAGAAGAAGAAAAAGAAGAAGTTTGATTATGATTCTAAGTCTAAGAAGGAAGATAGTGATGCATTCATTGTAGCTTTGGCTACTCATGCATGTAATGATGCATGGTTAATTGACTCAGGTGCATCTTTTCATATGGCTTCCAATAAAAATTGGTTTTTAAAATATGAAGAATTTAATGGAGGCAAGGTGTACATGGGTGATGATTCACATTTAGACATTGTTGGTCAAGGTAAAGTTGGATCAAGTTTCATGATGGTAGAATAAAAAGGATTAGCGGTGTGTTGCATATCCTTAGATTAAAACAAAATTTATTATCTATGAGCAAACTGATAGATGCGGGTGTGTAGGTAGTCTTTTCTGATGCAGGATGTAAGATGATTAAGGGTGCTATGGTGATTGCTAGAGGTGTTAGGTTTGACACTTTGTATAAGCTAGAGGCATATACTGTTGAGTGTAATAGCAATTATGTAAAAAGTAAATATGTGGATACTTCATCGGAAGATTTGAGGGTTTCACCTTCAGCAGATGGACATGGCTTTTGGGTACCTAAGGGTGCTCTTTCTTTTGAAGAAAAGTTACCTGCAGAGAATACTATGTTATGGCACCAAAGCTTTGGCCACATTGGAGAAAAGGGTCTAAGGACCTTTAAAAATAAAAACCTTGTTGAAGGTTTGAATGATTGTAATCTTGACTTTGATTTCTGTGAGCATTGCATTTATGAAAAACAAAACTGTGTTCAGTTTTACTCAAGTTCTCATAAATCTTGCGGTGTTTTAGATCTTATTCATTCTAATGTGTTTGGTCTTGTAGATGTTCCTTCGATTGGAAAATCAACATATTATGTTTCATTTATTGATGATTTTAGTAGAAGGACATGGGTATACTTTATAAAGTTAAATCCAAAGTGTTCAGTTGTTTTAAATAATTTAAAGCAATGGTTGAGTTGCAAACTAGAAAGAAAATAAAGTGTTTGAGGACTGATAGTGGCAGTGAATTTTTGCTCTAATTATTTTGATAGATTTTGTAAATATTGTGGCATTAAAATAGACATATGACAACTCTGTATTCTCCACAACAAAATAGAGTTGTAGAAAGAATGAATAGGACACTGATGGAGAAGGTTAGGAGTATGCTGAGTGGTGTTGGTCTAAAACAAAATTTTTGGGTTGAAGCTATTTCCATTGCTTGCTACTTGATTAATAGGTCTCCTACATCGTCTATAGTTGATAAAATGCATATGGAAGTGTGGTCAAATCACAAGTTTTCATTGAGACATCTTAGAGTTTTTGTTTGCAAGGCATATGCACATGTGCCAAAGGAGAAGCGAACAAGGTTGGAGAACAAGGTTGTGGAATGTATCTTCATTGGTTACAGTTATGGTGTGAAAGGATACAAACTTTGGGACCTTGTTGCACAAAAGGTAATTCATAGTAGAAGTGTTATTTTTTAGAGAAATTAAGTCTCCTTTAGTTAAATTGTGACCATAACAAACTAAATAGGAAGATGTGATTCAAATCCCTTCTATGCATGAAATAGTTGAATCGAGACCACTTGATAGACAAGAAGTTGAGGAGAACTCATCTAACTCTAAATCTTCAGAAGAGGAGGAAGAACCTCCAACTCAGCTTGTTCGAAGGTCTACAAGACATAGAGAAACACCTGAAAGGTATTCACCTGATTATTGGAGATGTATTTTTACTTTGAATACTAATATGGATGAACCTAGATCTGTAGAAGAGGCATTAGGTATGAATGATGCAAAATCCTAGAAGATTGTAATGGAAGAAGAAATGACAACTTTGAAAAAGAATGATACATGGGATCTTGTACCATTTCCTGGAGGATGAAAACCTCTTGGTTGTAAATGGGTGTTCAAGAAAAAGAGATTGGTTCAGATGGAAGCACTGACAAGTATAAAGCAAGGTTGGTTGCAAAAGGCTACTCTCAAGTTGAAGGTTTTGATTACGGTGAGATATTTTCTCCTGCTACAAAAATGGCATGCATTAGAGTTTTGCTTTCTATTGTTGTTGCTTATGATTTAGAGGTTAAGCAAATGGATGTGAAAACTGTTTTCCTTCAAGGTGATTTGGAGGAGGATATTTATATGACACAACCAAAGCACTATGTGGTGAAAGGTAAAAGTAATTTGGTTTGCAAATTGAAGAAATATTTGTATGGCCTCAAACAGAATCCTAGGATGTGGTACAAAAAATTTGATACATATGTGTTGAGTTTGGGATTTGAGCGTTCTAAATTAGATCATTGTGTTTATTATAAATCTGATGGTGATAATTCCTATACATTTCATTATATGTTGATGATATGCTATTCATTGGTAAAGGGAAAGGTACGATTTCAAAAGTAAAGTCCCAGGTTGCTGCTAAATTTGAAATGAAAGATCTTGGTGCAGCGAAACACATTCTTGGGATGAAAATTAGAAGAGATAGAGTGAACAAAAATGTATGGCTAGGCTAGAGTAAGTATGTGAATTCAATATTACAAAGGTTCAACATGCAGGATTGTACACCATTATGTGTTCCCTTCACAATTGGAACAAAATTATTTGTTTTAGATTGTCCTACATCTCCATCAGAGATGGAAGACATGAGCAGTGTACCTTACTAGAGTGCAGTTGGAAGTTTGATCTATGTTATGATTTGTACTAGACCAGACATTGCCCAAGCAGTGGGAGTTCTTTCTAGATATATGTCTAATCCTGGTAGAGTTCATTGGGATGTAGTCAAAAGAGTCTTCAAATATTTGAAGGGCACCTCAGAGTATTATTTGTGTTATCATGGTAATTTGGTTGGAGACATGATTTCCCTTGATATTCATGGTTATGTGGATTCAGACCGGGTAGGTGATATTGATAGCAGAAGATCCACCAGTGCTTATGTGTTACTTTATTTGGTGGTGTAATTAGTTGGATGAGTAAGCAACAGGTTGTGGTTGCTTTGTCCACCATGGAACCAGAGTATATGACAGCTACTCATGCTTGTAAAGAAGCCATTTGGCTTAAAAGACTATGCTCAGATATTGGAATAAAACAAAGTGCAGTGATAGTTTATTGTGACAGTCAGAGTGCGATCTACCTAGCTAAGAACCTGACATTTCATGCCCAGACCAAACACATTGATGTTCAGTATCATATTTCAAAGATATGATTGAAGATGGAAAGGTGAAACTAGTTAAGGTGGAGACATTAATGAATGTTGCAGATTCTTTAACTAAATTTGTTAGAACAAAGAAGTTCAGATGGCGTTCGGAGTCTATGGGCCTCATGGACCCTAGCAATTAGTTTATTGTGTTAATACTCCCTTTTCTCTTGCAAGGTGTTTGACAAGTGGGAGAATGTTGGGAAAATGGTGTCTCAATATTGCATTTATATGAGGTTACTATTTATAGTAAGTTTTTGTTTGAGCATGAAATTGTGAGAAATTATCCCCGAAGCTTCTGGTTGGCTAGATAAGCATGCCGATAAATTTTCGTCACAAGATCATAGCTAGTTTTGAAGATATCAAAGTTTTCATTTTTGGATGGTGTGATGAAAGGTTTAAATTTTTTTTTGAGGAATTTAGAGGCTTCTAAATGCCTTAAAAATTGGGCATAAATAGTGTAGTGATTTACAAGGTGATAGAGCACTTCGTGAGCTTTTTGACACTTCAAGCGATTCGTCAGTCAAACACATGGTTCACAAGTTATGGCCTTCAGAAGTTTGGACTCCTGAAATAGGAAATATAAATTGCATCAGACACATAAATAAGTTGTAAAAGGGAGGAACACGTGTTGATGTGTGTTTTGACACATCACAGGGCATCTAGAATGGAGATAAGGTCGGCTCTACTTTATTGGGTGGTTTTAGCTAATGGTTTTGTAATACTGTTTGACGGTTTCTTGTATTGTATCTCTTATATATGAGGTGTGTCATGAGATAGAGGTTGTGTGTAAGAACCTTATAGCTACTGAGTTACCTATGAGTGTCTGATTAGTGGTAATCCTATGAAGAGCTTTCTCTACAAGTATATTCTAATATGTTATTGATAGTTGAATAATATATTGAGCTACTTTTGGAGTGTGGGCTTTTTCTCTCGAAAGTTTTTTCCCCGCGTAAATCATTGTGTTGTTGTGTTGTGGTATGCATGATATTTTGTTTATTTATGTTAAGTTTTTTTAACTGTTGTAATGATTTGTAAAAGATTTTGCATTACCCTCCTCTCATGGTTGGTGTAGGAAGTTGTTCCGCTACTTAACTTCCTTACAATTGTCTTTGAAAATGTTTGAACCTTGAGCATGCCTTGTTTTATTAGATAATCCAAGTAGATGAGCAATTATATTCTCATACAGGCCCCTTTTAACTTTCCTCAAGGTTTTAGTTATGGCTTTTAAGGTTAGGGCTTCTGAATTGCACAAATAGGGCTAGGGGTTCTTGAGTTTCTTAAAGTTATTATATTCTTACAAAATTTGAAAAGGTTCTATGGTCAAGTAAACACTTCAATTCTCAATATTTATCTTCAAGAATCTAGAAATATCCTTCTTAAAAAATAAAATTATTTGTAGAAGTAAGAAGACTACATAATACTTTATTGTATGAGTGAACCCTAGAAAACCTCTAAAAATTCTTCAAAAGCTCAAATTCTTCAATCTTTTAGTATAGGAGTCATCTCAAAATTCAACAGAATATAAATGAATGCAATTGTGTTGAATAAGTAGGTGAAAAAATATAGATAACAATTAGGTAGATGAAAACAAGTAGATAGCACTCATATGCGTGAAGCAAACAATTGGATGTAGTTAAAAATTCCCAAATTTAAAACCTAACCATAAACACATTTGCTCGCTATCATAGTCTTTTAATCATTTTAAAACTTTCCATTAACTATGATAAGACATGACTTCGAATAATTGTTGGATGAGTCAGTTTGGCACATGACACATGTCACAATTTTGCTTATTTGAAGCTAAAAGGAATTTTGTTTTCATCAAACTATGATACACAAAAGCTTTGTGGTATATCAACATGTGGAAGTCAAAGACTACATACATCTTGAACACCATCCTTGGAAAGAAAGAGTAGGCCCACAGTGACTAGGCTCCACTTGGTAGGATAAACTTTAATCCTTAAGTTGTATTAGAAGAAACTCACACAATATCATTAAATCCTAGGCATGAGTAGTTTTTGGATTTAATTGTGTATGATTTGTTTAGTATCAACATTTTGGGTCACACTGTGTGATCCATCATCATTTTCCTTGTTTATCTCTCTAGTATATCTTGATGATGGATCACAAGAGAAGGGTTTTGCATATAGCAAATGTTTTGTAGGGTTTAACCATATAGAGAGCTCAAATATTTTGTAGATCTCTACCACAATCTATGTTAAACCTCTAAGAACTTTATACCTTAGAAAATTGAAGGTGGAGAGTGGGTTATCTTTTCCTCCCAACTATTTGTCGGTGTTCCCTTTCATCTATGGATATAGGCATTAACATGCCCTTGTGGTATATAGAGGATACGGTCCCTAGTTGAGGTTGTAAAGCCTATAGTTGAACTTTTTGACCATAATTTCTCTTGCATACAAAGATTGATAACCCCATTTGATTAGGCTTGTTAATGTGTTTTATGTGCTTGAGTGTTTAAATATACTTCCCCACATGAAACCAAAATAAGATGAATATCCAAATTGAGGCATAGGTAATGTATTTGATTTTTCATTTCATGAATGTATGTTTGCACATGTAATAAAAAATTCAAAGAAGCAAAATCATAAAAATTGAAAACGATCAAGTTTGAACCAAAATTTTATTTTGAGGATCTAAGAGTGTATGCGTTCTGCATGTATTATCATGAATGAAAGGTTAATGTTAATCTAAGCTTTCTTTCTAACATATCTTGATTGCCTAATCTATCACACATTTATCATTGTGTATCTATCTATCTACCATTGCCTTGATAGGATGTATCCTTCCTATATCATGCCTTATCTAGCTATATGCACGTTGATGAATGAATCTTTCCTACACAAGCACTACCTATCTACGTTAGGCTTAATCTTTTGGCAAGAGATATGTTGGTTGTTTGGCTTGTTTGTCAAGTGGTCCTTTCACTCGTTGATTTATCTTTTGATCTTTTGCATTTATCACTTTATCTTTCTCCTTGAGCTTTGATCTTTGATCTTTATCTTTTTGTCCCATTTATCATGCTTTCTTGAGACCACCTTGATCTCCCATATCTTGGTGTGTTTAGAGTGACATATAATGGGGTACAGTAGATTTACATTTGTGCTTGCCATGTTTGCGGGTTGTTCTTGTAGTACTACTTAGGTCATTACCTTCCTCGTGTGTGTTGGAACAACTTTTAGTGTGAGTTATTGTCCTTTGCATATTGGGTCATTCATTACCCTTTTTGTATTTGGACTATCATGTCTTAAGTCTATTTTCCTCACATATTCCAATAAAGTTTTGTATTCCCTAGTATGAGTAGAGTACTAGTCTATGCAAGAGATGCAAAGTCATCTTGGTTTCTTGTACCTTGATGCATAACATCCTTTCCATTTCAAAATAAGATTGCTCTTCACACCTATTTAGTATAACCAAAGCACAATACCATTTCATATATATTTATCATATCGTATCATATCCATCTTGCACATTTGGCAGTCCTTTCACTATTGATTTATATTCACCTTGCATTTGATCAATGGACTAATTTCTGGATGCTTGTACATAATTGAATGTGTATCAATATCTTGCACATAGTCTACTACCATTAAACCATAACATTTCCTAAACATCAAACTTACTAACATCATTTGCACAAATCATGCTCTTGGTGTGGTGAGTGATTGCCCCCATGATAAGGATAGTCCTTGTGATGGCCCTAGTTGTCAATCATCTTTCTATCCAAGCGTCTAATTTTAGCCTAGTGGTGTAATTTCTAAGTATACCTGTTAGCCCCCTTGTTTACCTAATTGTGTCATTCTGTGGGCCAATTATGTCTTTTCCTTTCCTTTTTTTTTACAAAATTGATCAGATTGTGTTTTTCTTTATACCAATTGTGTCCAATAAGTTATGCTTTTGGCATGCTGGTGTCACACTCAATGACCATGCACACTACATGCATTGTCATGCTCATTACACAGTGGGTTGCCCATAGGATGTGTGTTGTTGTGCCCTTGGTGTGCACCACTATGCCCTTAGTGTGGTGGGTCGTACATCTCAAGCGCACCTTTGTGCATCAAGTGTGTGGCATCATCCCATTGTGCATCCCCCCCCCCACACTTGTGATTCGTCTTATCATATTTTGTCATTTTTTCCTTGCTTGTGGGATACCACTTTCTAATAGCATGTTACCCCACATTTCATCTCACATTTGTCCATATTTTCCTTAAGTTGACCTATTTTTCAACCTAATCTATTTTTTTACTCCTAACTTGTCAAGGTCATATTTGCTAGCTCGATTTTTAAAATTCAAACTTCTTTACCTTGTTGGAAAGAGCTTGAAGAGATCTAGTTTCAGTCCTTTGAAACCATACCTAAACAATGGTTCTAAGGGAATGATGCTAGTTTAGAACTTTAATTCGACTCCAAGGACCTAGAAAAAAAAAGTGATTTTTTGAAATGTAGGAAAAACCTAGAAAAAATACATTTTTGATATTTTCCATCTACAACTATTTGGATCATCCATGCCCATGTTTGAGCCTTAATTCTATGAATTTCTCTTAGCTAGACCCTAATCAAAGTGAGCATAACCTCACTTGAGCCCTCATTTATCTGTTTCCCCTCTCTTGTTCCTTGCCTAGCCTATCTTTCCTATCGTGAGATTGCCTTCAACCCTATTGTCTCGTCAATCTCCCAAGGGGGCATCTATTCTATGACTACCCTATTACTGGGTCATGTTGCCCATCTTCTTATTTGAAACAACACCATAAAAAGCTTTGTCTCAAAGACGAGCAAAATGTAGACATCCAAAATTGACCATGCATATTCGTCGTGTCATCACCCTCTAACCAAATCTTCTAGATCTTTATTAATAAACAATTTCTTAATAATTATATTACGCTAATTTATTCTCTAATAATTAAATAATTTTTAATTATTTCATTAGCCTTTTCTATTCATAATTAAATAATATTTTTATTGAATTAATTTTACCATTTTTATCCCAATATTCATTATTTAATTCATTTCCCTCTCATAATTAAATTATTTTCAAAATGAATTAATTAGCTAACACTTACCTCTTAAATTAAATGACTTTATTTAATTTTTGACCTCAAATAATAAAATTAATATTTATTTATTTCCTCTATTCATTTTACACCTCATCTTATCCTTCCACCTCATCAATCCATGTACATTATACGTCTCACCTTCTCTCAAATTTTCTCAACCGTTGATCCTACTAATTAATATCCACCTTGATCAAATGTAATGTGAAGCATATTAATAAGATCTTCATTCATTCATTTCTCCCTGCTAGCACATCCATGATCAAAATGACTAGCATTTTTTAGCACCTACACTTTAGTTAAATTATCACTTGCATCTATCAAGCATTCTTAATCAAGAGCTAGCAACTATCAAGCATCTATCATCCATCATCCATCATCATATCATTGTGCAATCATGGTTATACTATTTTGAAGAGCAACTCACATATCAAAGCATTCAAGCAACTCTCAAGCAACAACGAACTCTTCTAAGGTCTTGTGTTGGTATTGTTGTATATCATTTTATTTGAACATAGATCTTAGGCTTCATTTTATGATGTGTGGATTGTGGATTTGGATCTTGCATTGCATTTTTTATTAACATGTTAACAACATTCACGGGACTACTTTCTATAGAAAGGTTTGTTGTTCAAAGGATAAGACTTGTTTGTGCCCTATGGTTATATGGGACAACTTAATCAAATAAATGCATAATGGTGGATTGGTATGAGAATTTGGAAATAATAAGATTCCTGCACAAATAAATAAAGATGGTATTAGACCAAGATGGAAACAAATATAAAGAGGTATATATAGTGTTGCAGGATATACCAACTTGCAAATGGAAGAAGTCAGAATAATAGTTTGTGTGGACCATTGTCTATTCTAGAGAGGCCTTTTGGAGCATATTAATATGGACTTTGTCTTGGGATCACCTAGGACACAAAAGTAGAGTGATTACATTTTTGCCATACTTGATAGATTTTAAAAAGTGCTCATTTTGTGCATGCAAGAGACTAATGATACTACACATGTATCAACTTTGCTTTTCAAAAAAGTGGTTTGCTTGCATGGGTTACCATGAAGCTTACTATTGGATACAAACACAGAGTTCATTGGGCATTATTGAAGGAATTTACAGAATAAATTAAATATCAAGTTACAATTTAGCAAGATAACAAGGAAGGAGAGGAGGAAGATGAAGAAGGGGGAGAGAAAAAAGAGGTGGGGGTATCCTCATATAATGTAATGCAAGATAATGCGTTTGAAAATAGATGATGGGGAAGAGAGGCTTGAAGAGATTCAGAGGGATTCAACCATTTTAAAGGTGAGGAAGGAAGTGATAATAAAAAAGTTTCACTAGACTCGCTTCAAGTGGAATTTGTTGTCCTTGAAAGTAGGATGGGAGAGATTGAGAGAAAAATGAAAGAACAAAAATAGTGAAAAGTCTGCAAGAACAAATGGAAGAGCATTTTTTTTTGTCTCATGCAACTATCACAAAATACTAAAGAGGATTGATAAAGGCCTAGACAAACTTGTGGCCATCATTGATGAGATAATGAAGAAAGTTATGATGGGTATCGTTACTGGCTAGTCAAAAATCAAGAAGCAGAAGAAGTAGGGCAAGGAGAAGGATACTCAAGACTCCGGAAACAAGAAGTTGGTAAAGAGTTCATAGGAGAAGCCAACTTGGGAGGAGTCTCTTTACTCCCTGATTGAATATTGGAAGTATATATGTTAGGTTGTCTTATGTTTTTAATTGTTGCTCTAGTTTTCTCTAGCTTAAAAAGAGAGCTTGTACACCTCCATTTTAAAATGTGAGTTAATTTTTTAGGTGGGCTTTTTTTCTTATTTTGGTTAAATGTGGTTCAAATTTGATTTTAGAGTCATATGTGGGAGGAAATTTAGACCTAGAATTTAATAAACTAAACATCTATGACATGTTTCATGGAACTCTTAAAATATAATTTCATAGTTCTATGAAAGGTTTTGGATGATGAGTTTTCTATGGTGTTTGAGTGCATAATAAGATGCTTTATGGTTGTCCATATCTTTTGAAATAGCATTGAGTTCCACTATAATTAGTAGGTTGGTTAATGGTATTTTTATTATAACAACCCTATATTAAGATGGTATGGCATGATGCATGGAACAAATAGATTCATAAGTCATATGGATAACTATAGATGTCGGACAAATATTAAAAGATAGGTCATAACATATGGATAGTAGGAGAAGAAAGTGGACAAATATTAAAAGACGTGTCAGGAGAATACAACTAAATCCATAATATCTTGAAGCACACTAGGGGAAAATAAGCAATAAAAGAATACACTGTTCATAAATCAAGATAACATATGCAAGATGAATCAAACCATTATAGTGCTCTACCACTCAAATACAATTTAAGCTAGCTAATCAATAAGATACCATCATCTAAATGCTCGATATTGGTAAGAAAGAAAGATTTAACATGTAATTGATCTTAACCAAAATAAATAACAACATTATGCAAGGAACATGAAACATTAATTAATGAGAAACCGATGGATTACCAACATAAGACATGCTATCAACATGTAGTTTATCACTTAATGAAATGCTATCATGAACCTTTGTAGATTTGCACCAGATGTAAAAGAGTGATTGTCACAAAGCATATCATCAAAGATGAAACACAGTAGCTCACATAGATCAGTTTTTCTTAAGTCCATCACAAGGTACATTGCCAAAAGAACTTGAATATATAGAAATAGGTCTATCATGATATGCACGAAAATTTCCATCACAAGGGACACCATCATAAACGAGCAAAGAAGGTGCAACATCATCAATAGCCATCACACAAGGTGTGTCAATAATATAAGGTAAGTTCTCACTATGTAGATTCTCATTGTTATCATAAGCCATAGAAGAAATAAGATCAATATGTAGGTCATGGATAAATGAATTGAAAGTAACTAAGCAAGAAGGATAAGCTCTACCCAACTCTATGAATGAAGGAAAAGCATATAAATGATAGTAAAAAACCTCCTTAGAAAATGCATTATCCATAGCATATAAATTCATAAAAGAATCAATGACGCAAGACATAAAAGATATGAGAACATCATAATGAATAACCTTGGCATGCATTTAGCTAAAGGCAATGACCTAAGGATCCATGGTATATCAAAGATGACCAATCCAAGGGTAGGTGGCTCAAAGAAAAAAATAATGTCATAATGAAAGCTCAAAATCTAATGAAGATACAATAATGAAATGCCATGAAGGATAGACTTAAAACCCTCATAAAAACTTATATAAAAAGATGTAATTAGAAATAACTAATTTGAAAACCTTAATGAAAGAAGGATAAACCCTATGGCCAAAATCTTGATTATGTAAAATTCCAAGTTAGACAAAAAATATAAAGAAACAAATGCACCCTATACATAAATGTCCTAGGTAAATTAATTCAATCACTATGATTAACACATTTAGCCTAATATAAACGAGTTAATAGAAAGACACTCTAATAAATGCTATGATACGTGCAATAAATAAATAAAATTAAATAAGTATTTTGCATGGGTATTTTGCTTTGTATTTGTTGAAGATATTACTATGTAAGTGTCATAAGTCCATTCATCATGATGCCATCATTTTAGGAACTATTAATTGATTATCACTAATTTGAGAATTTGACTATGTACTATACTTGTTTACTTAAACAAGTGCAAAGATGATCTTTGTTAGTGTGAACTTTAATTTATACATAGAGATTAATTGATAACTCACAAATCTAATATGGTTGACTGGCTGCTATCTAAACTTATTCACCTATATGTATGTGATGTAAATATGACATGGAATAGGCAGTGTTTACAAAAACCTTTCAAGAATTTATTGTGAAGGTGATGTTTTCTTCAATCAAACCTCTAGATGGATTAATTCAATAACAATGGGCCCAGATAATGGAGAACAAGAAAGTGTGCCCTAGTATCATTAGATAATATCATAAGCAAAATTGATTCTCTTTAGCTCTTTGACTAGGTGTTGTGATTGCTCGTGAGACTATTCATTCAATCAAGCTTTTGGAGGGAACGATGTTGAAGTTAGATATGAACAAGGCCTCATTATTAAGGTCATGTTGAAATTCGGGTTTTGTCGTGAGTGGTGCACCTAGGTTTTCAATTGTATCTCAACTGTTTCTTATGCAATTTTTGATCAGGCATGGTGACCAATTTCTTTGAGGCTAGTAGGGGGTTGTGGTAGGGAGACCACGTGGCTCCATTTTTGTTTTTGTTAGTTGTTGAGGTTCTCGGTCATGCTATCAAGAAGGAGGTGGATGCAAGTCGGTTGCAAGTTTCGGGGGGTACTCCTAATGTGGCTCATTTACAATTTGTGAATGCTTTTTGGAGAGGTTGCGGCTAAAGAAGCCAAAGGCATTAAGAAGGTGCTCCATAACTATAAGTTGGCTATTGGACAAAAGGTTAACATAAGGAAATCCCAAATCTTTTTTTTCAGGACTTTTATAGTGAAGCCCCCGATAAACAGAAAATTATGGATTTTGAGACTAATGTTCTTCCTAGCTCGTATTTGGGTATGCCCATATATTCTTGGAAGGGTAAGTGGCTTTCCCTTGCAGGAAGAATCAATCTCATCAAAGCCACTCTTGCCTTAGTTCCATTTATATCATGTCAGCTTTTCAAATTCCTAGTAAAGTCGCCAAGAGGTTGGAGGACACTGAGGATTTTTTTTTGGGCAAGGTTTAGAAGATGCCTTTAAATATGATCTTGTGAAGTGAAGGGATGTATGCTCTCTCAAATGTATGGGGGACTGAGGGGGGTTGGTTATAGAAACGTCAGGAATGTGAATACGGCCTTGGGTGCCAAGCTTGCTTGGCATATCTATGAGGAAAAAGAACGATTTTGAAGCCGACTGCTACAATACAAGTATCTACGTAATGACTCAAAACTTATTCTTGAGGAGGACGTTGATTTACCCAAAGTTCTGGCATTTGGAATATTTTGAGAAGCTGCAGAGCACTGATTATTCCAAATATCATATGGAGATCTTGTAGGGGGGACAAAATTCAGTTTTGGAGAGATGTATGGATATAAGACCAAGCCTTGAGAGGGATTCATTGTTAGCTTCCTTTAATAGCTTTCGTAGAGCCAAGAGTTGGACGGTTGGTCAATAATTATATGATTTTTCATGAGGGGCAACGGTGCTGGTTCTCCCCTAACTTTCTGAAGGATGGGCTTTACGAGCTGTAGAAGGAGGTTCAAGATAAATTACTCTTTTGGCCTCTTCCTGACTCGGATGATAAACACAGTTGGAAGGGTAGTGGGGGTGGGAAGGTCTCAGTTGGCTCAACTCATAGGCACATGTTCTGTCAAGGTAGATCTATTAGTTCGATGGCTGTGAAGATTATCTGGAATAATTTGGCGCTTCCTAAGGTCAATGCCTTCCTCTAGATTCCTTGGAGAAGGTGTGATCTTACATGGGATAGGCTCGTAGTTCTAGGTAGGGTTGACCTCTCCAAGTGTGTGATGTGCAACACCTCGCCGTTCATTCATTGTGCAGTGGCTAATGAGTTATGGCTTAGATTGATTTCCAAGTGGGAGTTGGTGTGGCTTTCTCCTTGAAATGTGCCAAATGTGGTGGATGGATGGGTCTTGAAGCTCAAGAGTCTTGGTCTTAAGTTTATCTGGGTCTTGGCTCTTGGCTTCGGCTATTCTCGTGTGGGATCTTTGGTTAGAGCGTAATAGAAGGTTTTTAGGGGCAGCAGAGAGGGATGGATAGGATATGTGACAAGATAGAGAATATGATTGATGAGCTTGGGAAGGTACACTATAGAGAGGACTGGTTTATCAAGGAGGAGGAAGGGAATTAGCTAATAGGTGGCCGAGGTGGGAGGGAGAACAAGGAGGATGCTGTGAGGAGTATTTCCTCGTCTTTTCCTTCATTGGGTTCGTGTGGGATCTTTGGTTAGAGCGTAATAAAAGGTTTTCAGGGGCAGGAGAGAGGGATGGATAGGATATGGGACAAGATAGAGAATATGATTGATGAGCTTGGGAAGGTACATTATAAAAAGGACTGGTTTATCAAGGAGGAGGAAAGGAATTAGCTAATAGCTGGCCGAGGTGGGAGGGAGAACAAGGAGGATGCTATGATGAGTATTTCCTCGTCTTTTTCTTAATTGGGTTGCATCAAACTCAACTTTGATAGCGTTGTTAAGGGTAATCCTAGCAAAGTTGGAGGTGGTTGTGTTGGTGGTGTGTTTAGGGATGAGAGGTCAGCTGTTGAGTATCTATGCCTTGGATTTTGGAATTGACTCTATTAATGTTTCAAAAGCCAGAGCTCTCTGAAGGGGGTTACAAATTGCAAGTAAGATGGGGTAGAAGAATGTTTGGGTGGAAGGGGACTCCAAGATTGTTATCAATATTATTAATGGAGGCTCTTCTAGAAATTGGAGAATGAACTGGTTGTTAGGGGACTACAAACGTTTAGCTCTTTACTTTGACAATATTAAGTTCTCACATACCAATCGTGAAGGCAACAAAGTTGTTGATTGGGCGACTAGTTGTGGTATCAATCTTGATGGCAACATTAGTAATGATTTCAAGTGGAAGGATACTTACCCGTCTGAGGTGATTAGGCTTTTATAGGATGATATAAAGGAGCACCCTCCCGATTGATGATGTTCCCTTATGGTTGTGGCTTCATGCTCTGGTTTGATCATTTTTGGTTCTCTTGTTGCTTGTTGTGCCTAAGGGTTCGTTGCGGATGGATGTGATTACCTTTGCCCTGACAAGGCTATGTATTTTTTTATGATCTTAGTCTAAGTTGGCCTAGTGGTGGAGAATTTGTGCTCTTGAGAGAGAGGTCACAAGTTCAAATCCCACAAGGGGGTAAGGTATGTACGCCTTGTACAAGGGGGTAAGGTATGTACACCTGGTTTGTAGTGCAATTAGGTACCTCCTGCAAGGAGTACGTGCTAGTCTCATATTGCTCTAACCCATTTGTAGACCCACATACAGATTATTGGCATCATGGACTATAAAATACCCTTTCCTTTCCTTTCCTAGCTCTTTGTGTGTTATGTTTCCTCTTTGTTTGTTATTGCCTTGTTTTTAACATGAGCTCTTGGACCCTTTTTTTAGGTTTCTTTTATCAAAAAAAAAGGAAAGAAAAGGTAGAAAAAGTTTAAATTTTAAGATATGTGGTTTATACCAACAGAAGTAAAATGATTGGGAATTAGAGACCATGTATGATTTATGAGATTAAATGATCTTTGCTTTGTATTTGATTAAGATATTACTATGTAGGTGTAGTAAGTCCATTCATAATGATGCCATAATTTTAGGAACTATTAAATGATTATCACTAATTTGAGAATTTGACTATGTACTATACTTGTTTAGTTAGACAAGTGCAAAGATGATATTTATCAGTGTGAACTTTAATCTATACATAGAGATAAATTGATAACTCATAAATCTCATATGGTTGACTTCTACTATCTAAACTTATTTATTTATATGTATGTGATGTAAATATGATATGGAAAAGGTAGTGTTTACAAAAACCTTTCAACAATTTATTGTGAAGGTGATTGTTCTCCTCAATCAAACCTCTAGATGGATTTATTCAACAACATTGAGCCAAAGGAACGACCAACAAGAAAATGTGCACTAATATCATCAAATGATGTCATAAGCAATGTAAAATTGATTCTCCCTTTAGTTCTTTGACCTAAGTGTTTTTTTCACATTTTATATGATTCATTTGAATTAGGGTTAACCTTTATACACACCACCCTAGCATGTAATTAAATTAATTTACACGTTAATCAAATCCATAATGACTAATTGAAAATGATCTAGATTTAGAGATCATGTATGATTTAGAGACTAGATGATGATGGAATCATAAACATACTTATCTATACTTAAAACAACATTCTAATCACCATAGATCAAAAACCTACATAATATATAAATATATTTTACACTTTGTTAAGTAAGAGATATGCATTATGTATTTCCTCCAAAATCAACCAATCTATTAATAGTACATTGCCAAAACTGTTTTTAAAAATAATGGATTGTGTTCATTTCTTTTGTTGGTGAGTTGGTTCACTTCCCCTCCAACCAATCTATTAATTGTACATTGCCAAAACTGTTTTTAAAAATAATGGAGAGTGTTCATTTCTTTTTTTGGTGAGTTGGTTCACTTCCCCTCCCTCCGTTGAAAATTGCCTTTTCAGTTGCCTTGTTTTCAGTTCCACGTTGTACGAAGCAACCTTATCATTATTTTCTATGCCATACAACCAGACTAAATCCGAAGTCTCGCCATGTTATTAGGCAATATTTAATTTTTGAAGACTTGCATATTCTAAGGCCGATGTGATAAATCGTTTAATACGCCCATACATATACTGAAAATATGTTATGCATGTGGCAGTGTCGCAAAATAATCAGAAAAACTTCATTTCCTACTTAGCTTAAGATTTAATCTTTTGAGGTCTCCTTCCCCAAGAAAGCATCTGGCAAATTGGTTTGCTGTCCACATTCTGTAAGACATCACATCGCCAGTCATAAGGTGGTGAGATTCTCTCACATGTTGACATATTTACGGTAAACAATTGACATGTATACACACCCATATTGCCTATGACAGATGGTTGATAATGCATCAGCTGAAAATATTTTTAAAAAAATCACATACCCACATGCAAGGGAACTGATACAAGATCAATTCTTTTGACAATGCAGTGCTTGCACCACACTAGGTGTTCTTCAATGAGAAGGGCTACTTGGTCTAGAAACAGATTCAAGGAAAAGAGAATAATATAAGATGACTTGCTTTGATGAAAACATCAATTTGAGCTAAAAAAAATTGATCTAACGAATGGAGGGCATAATTTGTAAGACCAATATATGACCGATTAAGCTTGTTCTACAAGTGCCCTTGAATGGAAGAAAAGGGAATCCTATTATAGAGATAACTAATACATATGGAAACGTCAGGCATGGGTAACATCATTAATTAGTGCAATGCAGTAGTTGAATATGGTATTAACACGGTAGGTGTGCAATGAGAACGTCTCCTTTGGTCTAGAAATAGAAATAATGAAAAAGAATAAGAAGACTTGCTTTGATGATAACATCAATTTGACCTAAAAATAGATCTAATGAAATGTGTATAGATAGGCCATCAATCATGAGTTTTCTAGTTCAGCTGTGTTTCATCTCCCTGCCATAACAGATTAATATTTTCTACGAGTGCCCCTGTATGGAAGGAGGAAATCTTATTATAGAAATAGCCAGTCACATGGAGACGTAAGGCATTGGACATGTGTACAAGCCAGGAGATCAGTTTGAAATAGTGTACAGGAATATTCAATTACACACTTGAGTATGGCCACCAGTAAAATGTAGATGTGGCAAAAATATGGAGTTACTAGATAAACCCATTAATTGTTGAATTAAATTATGGCATGAAAATTCAATAGAAACTTTGTTTCTGTATATGTTATGATTTTGATCTTTGCAACGGTTGGCTTGAATATCTCAAGTATTATTACATATACTGCGGCCAATTGGCAACCAAGTGTTAAATTTTGTATTCAAGAGTGTGATATTTTTCTTAATACCTCAGAACTCAATGAAGCGCCCATAGTGCTTCACCAGTAAAACCCCTTCTATCTGGTATTAAAAAAGGAATTGTATCGCTACCTAAGCAGCATTAGCTTTTGAAAACGAAAGATAATATCCCTCATTAGCATTTGAGTCCAGAATTGAAGATTTTCATAGGAATGGAGTGTCTTCCAAACTCTCCTTATTTGTATTTGATACAATTGCTTCCACAAGACTTGGTATATCAAATAGACCATTTATATCTGTAACTACTATATCTGTGCGTAGTGTTTCTTTTATTTTCCTAAATTAGTGGAAGGTGCTGTTCCTATAAACTTTTGCATTTCAGACAACCAGACAGACATGGCGTTGCTGATATTAAATTGTTACCCAGAGATTGATTAATCAAAAACAGGAGATTAACAAGGAATCTAAATCAAAACAAGCTCCTATTGTTCTGTATTAATTTAGCTGCACGACTGACTTGAAAACTCTTGGCATAAAGGTTATAACTAGCATGCATATTTAATAATCTTTGTCTGAGAGGAGTCGGCTGTTTTCTGTCACTTTAAAAAAATACTACAAACCCTTCTAAAAGGCAGAAATATGATCCATAGTTCCACAGGCGCGTGGGGACGGGGGACCAAAGGCCCAAATTTGGGGATGGCTGGGGGATAGTGGCCGAGCAACAGTTGGGCAATGCTGATATACAAACTGAGATGAATTAACATCTTCAAGGCAAAATTTGCAATATAACATCTCTGCAAGTGCCCCATGAAAGACAAAATAGTTTTAACAAAGTTAAAGGTTGCAATCAGTATGTAATGGTATGTGCCATATAGCAAGTGATCTGGCAGTGTGTAATGTCTCCATAAAGGGGATGCAGGGTTTTTTTGGGAGAGCACATCCCCATGGAACAGTGGAAATATCCTAACTCCCACGTAGAAAGTGTTCCCATTAAACAATTAAAATACCATTACATATATAATTAACTTTTCAAGGACAAAATTGAAATATTCCTAGCATCAAAGAGAACGCATACATGTCTCTAAAAGAAAGAAAATATCATTCTGAAAGTATATAAAATTCATATTCTGCCCAAGATAAAACGGCAACCCTCTTTCAACTAGTCTCTGACTGATTACAAGTTGTAGTCCATATGTACTCTACTGGAACATTGCCCCATGAGTTACTCAAGATTTGTGTACATTTAAAAAACTATTGAAAGGTCTATCGAGCATCACAATAGTCGGAAGCAAAAAAACAGAGAAATTTTAAAATCTGCTTGGCCATTGTTTCATAAACAAGTTCGGACTTGAAGAATTGTGCACAAATCTCCTTAAGCCAGCAAGAATTTGGTATAGGAAGCTTGAATGTGCAGAGTGACCAGCCAGGCCAGTTAAGTTTAAATACTCTACAACTTGCCCAAAAGATCAGCATTTGGAAACAGAAGTAGCCTTAAGCAAAAAATAACCAAGATCTCAGAGTTGACAACAACCAGATTTCTTAGTTGCAGTAACTTCATCCTTGCTATTAATATGGATTGTTTGACCCTTTCCAGGAATATTTGTCTGCTCCTCACTGATTTCCAGTGTCTTCTTGCTTGTAACTCTGTAAATCTGATTCAAAATTCGTGTGAAAGCTTCCTCAACATTTGTTGAATCCAGTGCTGATGTTTCCATGAAGAATAAACCTTCCTTCTCTGCAAATGTTTCAGCATCTTCTGAAGCTACAGCTCTCAAGTGCCCTATATCCAACTTATTTCCAACAATCATCACCACAATGGAAGGCTCAGTATGATCTCTCAGCTCCTTGAGCCATCTCTCAACATTTTGAAAGGTCATATCTCGAGTGATGTCATACACAATAAGGGCCCCTACTGCTCCACGGTAGTAAGCACTTGTAATGGCTCGATACCTGCATATACCAGATCTGCATTAGACTAACCTTTTTCTATGTACAGGAATACCGTCAAGAGTTTGGTTCTTCTAAAATAATATGATTTCTTCAAACATGTGAAGGTGTTTATTTTAAATATGCTGTTCTTCTTATACATTACCAGTACAAGAGTTTGTATACGGTTGAATTCTTCTATTAAGATTCATTACAATTTTGACAATGATCCGAGGGAAAAAAGGAAACTTTTTTTTTGAAAGACTATTTGCCAAATTTTGAAGCTGTGAACTAGTTTTTTGGATTAGTTCTCATTTTTTAACATCACAGTTGAAGCCCAAGAATAATGGTCATACCCACACCTTAGCACCATGCAACAGCTAAACACGTTTTACAGCAGAAGCCAAGGATGACATCCCTTACACTCAAAGCCCATTTTGAAACAACAGATAAAACAAAGTATGCAGCATGGGTATTTTTCAGCTTGCCCCTATGCACTTTAAAGCTATAACGGGTTATCCCGTTCTCTATGGAGGGTCTAGGCTGTGGTTTTGAACCTGTATTTGTAATATGTATTTAGTTCAACCAAGACTATTTCTACAGCCAGGTTGAAGATTACAAGCAATTTAAGACTCAAACATTAGAACCCAGCATAATCTACAATAGTCCGTAGCAACTGCTCTGATGATAAATTTACCATGTGACAACTCCATGGTTCAACCATATGATCTGCATCTATTGAAAAAGAACAAGGTACCGCAATTAGTTTTTTGTAACTTATTTTTATTATGAGTGTATCATGCAGATGAAGTTTGCCTCTTTCACTTCTAAGGGAAAAGAAATGCACACACACCAAAAGCTTTGTCCATACAGAACAGACCTGGGGATGGCAGTCTCCAAGTTGATGCTTTATGATCTTCCTGATTCTCCAATACTAACATCAGTTAGAAGTGCTTATGTTTTTTGAGCCCCCATTCCTCTTGACCGTTAGAAGTGCTGGATCATAGAATAAATGACTACTCACTGGAATTGGTCCTCAAAGAGATAGCTTAATCCACAAGCTAAAAAAACCCACAAAAAACCTATAAATTTAACTAAATGTTGACAGTTAAACTCCAGAAAACAAACAAATATCAAAAAAATGTCCGAAGCTAATTAACCACATTGATAATAACTCCGTGACAATAGAAGCTTATAAGGATTATATACTGCAAAAGCTTTGCCCATTTGGAACAGGATTTGGGGTTGACATGCTAACATTTTCTTTCCCTCAAAGGTTATAGAAGGGATGACTACACATGTAAACTGGCCAACGAAGAGATAACTTGAAACAGGTGTGTATTAGGATCCCAAATCAATCCATCCTCACAGATAAGAAGAGTTATTAGGTCATAAATATTTATCTTCAGAATAGTAAAATATGTAAATCAAGAACACTAGGAGTAGCCTATTGTCCTTAAAGTGCAGGAAAAAGACCGATTTCTCTTTTGCTAAGTATGAAAAATTATACCTCCATGCTTCAATAGAGCTGCTTCACTGTTGAGTTTCACTGACCAATTTTAATTATTCTTAGACACTGATATAATATCTTTATGACCTGTCTCCGCAATTGTGAAAAGAACTAAACCGCAATAGGCCCTACATTTATCGTCAGAAAATTAAAATGCATTGCCGAAGAACCCTGATGTAAAGTTGAACTGCTAAACACTAATTGCATTTACCGTTGACAAAGAGCCACAATATTACAAGGCCTTCTAGACATTAAATACATCTAGCATTAATCAAGAACCCTACTGTAGCAACAAACAAATTACAGACAATCACAGAGCAATAGGGCATGAAATGTCTACCGACTTTCATGCCCTTAAATTGGCTCCTCAAACCAACACACAATTATGTACAGTGAATTCTCTTTTAATGTATGCAGTGGTGAGCTGGTGGCCTTATAATTAGGTGGAATCCCTGAGTCCCACCAGCGGTGACCAGGGCATTCGTATCTCGAATCCCACCAGCTCGAAATCAACAAAAAAACATGTGGATTTGAGAAAATAAAAGCGCAACCGCCATACCCATTTGTCAATAGGTAAATAAAATGCATGAATAGGCCAGTTGATCCGGAAAAAGGCCATACACAATAACTTCAGGCAATAATGGACTATGAAGAAGGATCAGGCTACACAAGCAATTGCATTGATAATGTAATACTAATAATTCCCACACATATCACAAATGTTCTGTGCCTACAATTAACTATAATGTAAAAGAAAGCATATATCGACAGTCAATGCATAGATCAACTTCATTCAGATAAACGAAATGCATGAAGAATACCGGTTCCCGCTTTCTTACCTCTCTTGCCCTGCAGTATCCCATATCTGGGCCTTGACCAGCTTCCCATCAACAGTGACACTCCTAGTGGCAAATTCCACTCCAATGGTTGACTTAGATTCCAGACTGAATTCATTCCTTGTGAACCTTGAAAGCAGATTAGATTTTCCTACTCCAGAATCCCCTATCATCACCACCTTGAACAGATAATCATAGTCTTCATCAACCCTGTAAGCCATTGTTCTTTTCCCTTCGGATCAGCTACAATGTTGAACCAAAAAGCTCGCAAATTCACACCTGAGAAACCCCAATTCAAGAGATTAAAAGGAAACATCCACAATGATAAAGAAAGAAAAAAGAGCCGACTGCTGTAACAATGAGCGAAAAAGCACCATTACCCAAAGCAACACACGTAAAGAACGTATTCCAGGCTGTTAAAATAAAACCCACCTTGGAATGACTAATTTAGAGTACCATTGAAGCTTGGAAAGTGTTCTAAAGATAGGGAAGAAGCCCAAAGAAGTAAAAAAGGAATTTTTAAGGAAAATTAATATTATATCTGAGGATTTTGGAGGCATAGAATCTCGGTGTTCATAATGAGCTCAGAAATAGTAATTGTCCACTTCAGCTTTATTTGGCGCCGCTCCCGTGAACGATAAAAATCCCAAGAGGAATTTCAAAAACTGGCATAGATCATCACGTTCTGTCGTTTTTTAGAAGGGTGTTTTTGAAATTAGTAAATAATATAATTAAAGGGAAAGAGTTGGGTTAGTTTATTAGGACACTTGGTGACGAAGCTAGCCTGCACCACGACTAGTTTTTTTTTTTTTTAAAAGAGTGTGGAACATATTTAAAAAAGGGTTTAAATAGTTGTTACTTTTTAAAAGATAAAGAGTATTTATATTTTATAGTCAAATTTTTTATTTTGTTTGTGTGAAGGATAAAAATGTGAATGTGAATGTAAGATTCAAATTCAGGCACTCATTCAATAAAATCTAAGATCTATGTATAAAATCAAACAATAAACAATAAACAATAATATTATAGCAAACATTTCAGAGATGATAGCTTGATACTTGATAATGCGCGTATGGTAAATAGCTTGATAATGGATGCTTTTCAAATGATAGGATAGTGATGAATGTATGTAGAAAGTGGACCTCTTGATAATGATCTAAGGGAAAGGAATGAGCGAAAGTTTTATTTATATGTTTCACTTAACATTCAATCAATGGTGGAGATTAATTAGAAAGATCAATGGATAAGAAAATTCAAGAGAGGGTAGGACCTAAAAAAAGCACATGGATTGATGATGTGGAAAGATCATATATATAGAGGTAGTAAAATAAAAATATTTATTTTTTGTGGGAAAGAAAAATAGATATTTAATTTTGGAAGAAGTGTTAGTTAATTAAATAATTTCAAAATTTATTTAACTATAATAAACCCAAAAAAAATTGGTAGAAGAAAAAATGATGAATTAAGTAAAAAATATTTAATTGATATAGAAATAAATTGAAATAATTAAAATATTTATAATTATGTAATTATTATAGATAAAAAGAGAAAACATTAGCTTAATTAATTAAATAAAATTTATTCAATTATATTTTATATTTAATGGTTTTGTAAATTTTATCACTTCCACTATTTTCTAGGTTAACATTTAGTTTATAAATTCTAACATAGTATCAAAGCAATCGTGTTTGAATAGCTTTTTTGTTGAAAGAATCAATTATTGTTTGTCTTGCATGTATATTTTTCTCATGTATCCATTATGGTGTTCTCTTGCATCTTGAAATGATAAGAAGAATCAAAATATAATTTGACAAAAAAAATTAACCTCTTAGTTTACATTAATTTTTAAAATTTGAGTAATTGTAACTTTTGGGTAATCATAATAAGTATTTTTTTGTTCCATAACATCTATAAGGCTCAACAAAGTCAATAAATTTGCTTTTTTTTCACCAAATTCAAATATTAAGAACTTTATTTGTAAATAGAAATTCATTCAAGGTTTTAGATGATCATCTACTTTTCAAAATATCTTTACTCCATATAGACCCTTGGCCATTACATTTAGAAGGACCAAAAACCTTCATTTCCATATAAAACTTGCTAACTTTTGATGTTAGGAAAATTCATGAGAAATTTATTTAATTCAATCATATGCTCATAGTGTATTGCGTGGAATTCACTACAAAAAGTGAAAAAAAATATTGTAATCTATTTTTATTTTTTTAATTTAGTTAGTTGATAGCTATAAGGCCAATAAGCTAGTAGCTTAGACGCTAAGCATCTAGAAGCCACCACAATACCACCCAAAAGTCATTGCTACCAGCAAAATCATCACTAAAGAGTCGCAACACCATCTAAGTAGTAGTTAACACATTGCCACCACATTGGCATCATTTGCCAACTAAATGTTGTCACAATGTCACCTCAAAAGGTAGCACCATTGATCTACCACCCACAAGACACCTAGAATAGAAATAAGAAAAATTGGTATCTAGATGGGTGGATATAGCTCCTTGATAGCTTTCCAACATTGTAAGCATTAGAAAAAATAGATATCATCTCAAAAATTTATGAGCTTGGGAGCCAAAAAAAAGATATAGCTTCAATCAATAATTACTATCAACAAATAGAATTTTTTTTAAAAATAACTTTGACCACTAGAAAATTCACAAAGCTAGCTTTTCAACAATATCTCATTTAAAAAAATGGATACCCTAGTGAAAATATATGAAAGTTTTAAAAAATTCCCCCTTTTAGGCACTTAGGGGTCAAAACTTAGCTCATGGGGTGCTAGGGCACAATCGCCCATATGACCATATTAGTCGATGAGGCAAAAAAAGAGCACTGTCTCTTAGCGACAAATGTGTAATGTCCCTAGTAAAATGGGTGGATACCTTGATTACATAGTGCAACAAAGACACATAATGCATGTTAATGGCACAATAGCCTAAGTATGGTTGATCCTCTCTAAGTTGTTTCCTTATAAAGGGTGACATACTCACCAATTTGAACTATTATAACTTATAATATTTTATTTTTTGAAATGGATTTATATACATTGATTTTATGTTCTTGATTTTTAATCTAAATGAGAGAGACTTGTCAATGTATCCATAGTCTTAGTATGCACAAGTCTAAGTTATCAATTGAGAGTGGGTAGTGGTTCTACAAAACCCATACCCCCTTTCCTATTTCCAAGTAACTCATGTATAGCTAAGTTACTAGTTTGTTCCCATACTAGTGTAGTAAAAAGTGTCCTTAATTTGAGTAGAGTTTTTTTTTTCAATCAGTAAAAGGTTATTATATTAAAAATAAAAAAAAGTTACAGTTACAAAAATTGGCTTTATCCACACATATGAACAATCCAACCCACCCAAAAAACCATATATAAAAACTTACATCAATGATCACCCTATCTAACTATAGATGGCCAAAATATATAGTATATCTTATCTAATAGAAAGCCTTTATCTAGACCATACAACTATACGTTGTTTTTCACAAAATATTAGCAAACTAACATACTATATTCATCTTACCTATATAAAAAAAACATACTATATTCATCTTGATTTTGATTTCTTCTTTTTCACCTCTTCCTAGTGGTCTTCTTTTTTGAAATGTCAATGTCTCTTCTTCAACATTTGCTCCTTATTTCCTCCCTCCCACTATTTTGCCTCCCACTCCCATAGATAATCTATTATGAAATTCCATCCCATCAACACTGATGATATCCATTATTAGTTCATTTTTATACAAACTTTCATCATTATTAAGACTCTTGTTATGGTTTAAGGACATGTCACTTTATGTTTTTAAGTTTGTTTTAATCTTAAACTTGCTTGAAACTTGGGAATCCTGATATTGTTTGTGATACCTTAATTTACCATCAAATTCTATGTGATATGTATATTAATGGCTGCATTATGGTGTGAATGAGTGTTATTTTGGAGTAGTTGTAAATATGCAAGGTCTTGTGCGTGTTAACCTTGTGGATGCAGCCATAATGAAGGAGTTTGAGTCCAAAGGAAGGAGCTCATGCCAACACATCGAGCATTCATGAAGCAGGTCCTTGAACGAGTCAATCGGTTGCTCAAAACATGGAAGACTTCAAGTTTTGTTAGGAGACATCCTCCTGCCTCATAATTCTCATGTTTGAGGGCAAAATAAATATAGGATAGGTTGTTGTGCTAGATTTGCTAAAAATGGACCAAGTCCTATTCAAACATAATTTCCTTTCCTTATTATATGCTTTCAATAAAATTCATCCTCCTAGTTGTTGGGAGTGGATCGACTACTTAAGTAGTTGGGGTAGTTAGCTTCTTTTCTATAAATGCATCAGTTTGTCCTCTTACAAAGAGGTTGAAAACAACACATATGTAACTATTATCTTTCGGTGATACAATTTTCCTTAATATAG